>NC_141603.1:39191850-39491850 GCF_047967505.1 Dipteris shenzhenensis
ACATACCGAAAGGAAACCGTCGAAAAGAAAACTGTGATGGGCTTCCTACTGCATTGAGCAAGTCGGTGTAGCTACTCCTTCATCATACCAAAATGCAAAGGAAAGTGATGGGCTTCATACTGAATTCACCGAGTCGAAGACCATGCCCACAGGTATCTTCTTCGTGCAAATGCATTAACTACACAGGAAGAGGAAGTGACAGGCAAACAAGACAGCAGAACATGCACATAGCTCGAGGCATGCACACGACTCACTAACACGCGTACTTTGACAAAGGGGCCCTTTGGAAATGGAGGGATTTCTAAATACTGCTAGACTTAGCTTTCCCCCCAATCGTCTCCAGTTAAGCCTCCCCATGGCAAGCCAAAAATAGATTAAAAAATACTGGCTTTAAGCATGGCCATGCAATGTCCATGGTAAATTAACAAGAGGGCACTATGGGGTGCCCTAAAGCACTACCCCATTGTCTAATGATTCTATGTTTGAACCATAACTTTTAAAACTTTGTGAATGTTATATAAGGACACGAAAGTTATACCATATAAGGACATGAAAGTTATATCAAATTGCCCAAGCTTGTATTTAGTTTCTTTGAATATACAATTGACTAGCTTGTTATGTTGTCATGAAATCACTAGCATATTGTTGCACAGTAGTTGCAGGAAATATTGTTGTAGAGTGGTTGTCCATGCTTTTTCTATTGAGTAGTTGTGTACGCTTTTGTTGTTTGTTGGTGGAGTTGTGTTGACATGAAGTTGTTGTCATGTTTTCCTCGGAGCAGTTTAGCTTCCTATGTTGTCATGAAGTCACTAGCATGTTATTTGCACAACAGTTGCAGGAAATATTATCGTTGTGTAGTTATCCACGCTTTTGTTGTGAGGTACATCATTAAGTAGTTGTGAGGTACATCATTGAGTAGTTGTGAGGTACATCCGTGGAGTAGTTGTGTATACTTTTGTTGTTTGTTGCATGAAGTTGCTGGCATGTTTTCCTCGAAGTAGTTGTAGGAGGAGATGTTATCATGCGAGGTTCGCCATGGAGCTAAGTTGGTTCTTGTTGTTTGTTGGTGGAGTTGCTCATACCATTTCACTTTGTATCACCGCTAAGAATTTCATGAGGAATCCGCTAGCTCAAATGTTAGATCTTGAAATACTTTCATGTTAGAAATAGTTAATTGCATGACTTACTTTAGTTACTAGTATCTGTGTAGTGGTGTAAAGGTTTGGAGTATCAATGAATGAGGTACATGAAATTTTGATATCTTGGATATCTTATGTACAAGTCCCAAGTACCAAGTGTTGCTTGTATCGTTTAACTTTGCATCACCTACTGCCAAGGATATAACTAGAGATCTATTAGCTCAGATCTTAGATCTTGAAATACTTTTATGTTGTAAATTCCTTTTTGCATGTCTTACTTACCAGTATATGTGCAGTGGTGTACATGTTTGTTCTATCGATGAATGAGGTACATGAAATTTTAGAATCTAGAAACTTGGACATCTTTTGACAAGCTTCAAGTTTCATGTACAAGCTTCAAGTTCTAAGCATCTAGGCATGCTTGTTTGCATTTTATAACGTAGTATAACTGCATCATGATTTGACCAATAGATTGGTATGTTATTGACAATTGACTCTGTTAGTGGTGCATTTGTCCATATATGATCTAAAAGGGACTTGTGAATTGTTGTTGGCAAATTGTTTGTTAATACTAGTTGATTTGAAGACATAATTGAGTGTAATATTCTTTGTTCGTTATTTCTTGTAAGCATATTGATATTAAAGTCACCTAGGATAAATGTGGGGAAAGTACTGGGCTTTGTTTTAATCAAGCTGCTAAGTGTTTGTAAACAATCATTTGCATTTCTTGATGGGGAACGATATACTGCTATGATATAAAGAGATGTGTCTTTATTAGTGTCCAATATTGCTTCAATTATATCATAACTATATGTTGTTTGTGTGCTTGTTTGTATTAAACTATATTTGCTATCATATAGAAGTGTTGTTGCATATTTGCTAGGAGCTATGATGGATTTATATTTGTTGTTGGGGAAATACATTGTTAGTTGCTGTGTATTGACTTCTGTTAAGCAAATAACATGCATATATTCTATCAAATAATGCTTTTTAAAATCCTCTGCATGTCCTAGTAAAGAGCGGGCATTTAATGTCATTATAATGTGGTGAGCTAGTTGTAAATCTTGTATACGTAAGATTGAAAATTGCCATGAGGACACCGTTGCTAGACGTTTAGTTTCTTGTTCTATGATGTTGCCCATGTGGAAATTTATAGGTATTAGTGGTGAAAGAAGATATAAGTTTTCTTTTGTTCGTATAGAGTGCAGTGTATGTTAGGCCGTGTTTATGGACGTTGAAAGGGTAAAAAGCTACTTGTTCCAGGGTCAGAACTTGTGAGCGATGTATTGTACGGGCTGCACGTTGTGTTGGAAATTATTTTCTTGTTACTTTATTTGTGATGTTGTTTCCTATCTGTATTTCTTTTGCACGTCCAAGTATGTTGTATTTCATTTGTATATATTGAGCTCGTGTTTTTACACCCACATGTGGTCGGAGGAATTTTATCCAGATTATTAGATTATCAATGTCTGTTGTCGTGACTGTGCAGAAGTAGCCATCTGCTCCATTCACTAGTCCATCTGATGTATCATAATTTCCTGCACATAGTTCTACTAGCATAGTTTATTTAAGTTCAAGTGTTGCGTGTAAACCAACTGTTTTATTCGGATCATCTGGTAGTGTTATGTTTGTTTTGGAATGTGTACCGTGGATATCTTTTGCTTTAAAAATGTATACCTCTCCAGGTGTTTTTTGGAAAACAGTGTTATTGTCTTGGATTGTAGCTTTTTGTGTGTAGAGTAAGTGTGGTATTGTTAGGTCTTCTGGAGGTTTCTGAAAACATGTTTGGTTTATGGTATTGATTTCTATTGTGTTTGCTTGTTTTTCCAAAAGTTGTTTAGAATGTTTACAAACTCCATGTCGGTTTGCCGCGTAACTTGTGAAAGTTCATAGTACTTGAAGTTTTGTGTCCTAATGTTTGTAGGTAGTATACCTTGTTGTGCAAATATCCAGTTATCACGTACATGGGGTGCTTGATATAAGTCACTAAAGAAGAAGACATGAAGTCCTCCAAATGGGAGATGATGTACATGTTTGATCGTGCATAGACGTTTGTCTAGAATTGTGAGCAACCTTGGTCCTATTAATGATATTTTGTCTACAGCTATTGCTTGTACTTCTGAGTATGCTTTTGTGAATGTATCTAGTTGTTCATCTGGTATCTGTGTTTTTTCTTTTTGATTTATTGGGATCCGAAGAAAAGAGTGTATTGTCATGCCGCTTATGTGGAATGCAGCTCTACCAGTGTATGCTAGTTTCATGACTTTCAATTTTAATGGATTAGCATGTTTATTTGCATTAAATTTCCTTGTCAAGTATTGAACAAGAACCCTTAAGATAGTTGTTTTCCCGATACTAGCTCCTCCTGTAATAAATGCACATATTTGTTTTTCTTCTTGATATGTTAGCTTGAATGCAATGTCATAAAAAATTTGGCATTGTTCTAAATTTAGTTGCCGTATTCCTTTATAGTATTCATCTGAGGATAAGCTAATTCCTTTTGGCATTTGTAATTGGTATGATTGTTTAATGTTTTGCATTTTATTGCTGTTGTCTTCTTCAAATGTTAAGTTATATAATTCAATGTTGATGGTATTGGTCAACTGGATACTATCTTTGGGTAACTTCACTGTATAAAATCTTCATTGTCTTTTGCTAATTGCTCGATAGTTTCTTCAAAGTTAGTCCAACTAGATGCTTCATAGTTATAGTAAGACTGTGTGTATTTTTTTGCAGTATTCATTATGCGTTCGATATGGAGAATGAATGCTTCTTCCCATGTTGTACATGATCCTTTCAAGTTTTCTTCGTTTTCTCGAAAAGGTACATGTAGTAAGATCATTTCCCTGAAATGGTTTTTGGGGTCGCGATGTTTATTGTATTTTATTGACCTGAAGTTTTCATTGTAGTTATATGATGCTGCAATTTTGGATAGGCTACAATTTTCAAGTGATGAAGGGTACATTTTGTATTTTTCTATGTGGATGTACACATTATATCTATGGAATCATCATTCAAAGCTTGAAGTTGGTAATTTTGTTTTAGCATGAAAGCTTGTTCTTGTGGAGGTGCTGTGCTAATAAACTAGAACACTTTGGAAGCATGGTGTAATGGTAAAGATAATATCAAGAAAACTGCTTGTTGTGTAGACATTTGTTACATGTTTAAAAATGTTGGTCCGAGTTGCTTAATGCATGAAGCGGCATGATTGTGTTCATGCTTACATTTTTAAATGATTTTTTGGAGTGTTTTTGTTGTTGTATTATCGCATTTCGTGAGGTATGATGTACAATATGATGCAGCTGCATATGGCTCTAAGATATATTGAGTGTCCATATTTGATCGCCACATGTTTATTAGTTGAGGTGTGAAAGGATTGGTGCGTATACATGCTAGATTATGTTTTAAGAATAATATGGGATGTTTTAGGGCTGTAGCAATTGATTGTTTATATGTATCTTCATCTAATTGCAAACTAGTAAGTAATCCTTGAAGGTCTTGACTTTACTTTCTTTAGTGTAGGTTTCTAGGAATTGATATATTTCTTCTGCTTTTTCAATATGTTTTTTATCTGGATTTTCTTTGGGTGTTAGAATTATGGTTTCTTTCATTGGTGGTTGTGGGAAATTGAATCTACACTTCTTTTTATTTTTTCCCTACATGTATGCATATGATAATGGGTTTGTACGCTTCTGATTTCTTCATCAATAAACTCTTTTTCGCAAGAAATGTACGTATTTACAACTTAATGATTTCATCATTATTTGACTGATTATATATGGGTGCTTTGTTTATCCACAGTAAACCATGTTCATGTCCACTTCCACATGATTGGAATTCTATCATAAAGAAGAAGTCTTTGATTTCACCATATATATATGTAGTGAATGCTACAGAAGCTCTCTAAGTGTAGCAATTCTATGTGAGTAATAGTGTGCACATGTAACAGGATCTTCTCTGATTAAAATTTGTGTAAGTTAGGAATTCTAGTATCTTAAGTATTACTATTTGTAGCTAGTTTCTGCAAAGCTTGTTTTAGAGGTTCCCAATGATGTTCTCTAGTAGTGAATGTTACAAAAAAGGTAGGTGGTCCTAGTTGGCGTATCATCGCGAACAAATTTTTTCACAGTTGTTCGAGGTAATTTGGTGATGTATGCAATCTTTGTAGGTCACGATAGCCTATGTCTGATCGCAATATTTGATCAAGGTTAGCTTTTGTTTTCACGTCACGAGCATAAAGGGTCCTATCTCCAAGTTTTTCTTTTCATAGCCGTATCCATGATGAGGATGCTATTTGCTGGATCATAACTTTCATTGTTTTGAAAAATAAGTTACTAATTTGTGAAGCGAATCATCGATCTTGATTTGTTAATTCCCATTGTGCTATTTTTTGGTAGCTAAGTCTTTCTTTGATTAGAGTTGCTCTTTCGTTTGCTGTAGAATAACTTGGGAAAGTTTAGCTCTTCGTAGTCTCTATCTTTGAAAAAACCGAGTACATATTGTCCCTGTGAATGTGCTATTGTTATAATGTTAGTTGTAGTGTCAAAAAGTTCACTCAAGTCTATGAAACTATGTGCAAATGTATCTGTATAAGTATCAAAAGCTTCTTCAACCAAATCGTCAAGAGTATTGTTGTCTTCTTGGAAGCTGCATGTGCTAGTGGCTTGGTCTATCTCGGAGTTTAAGAAAAATTGTGTTATCCATATACCTGAGAGTTTGATTTTATATTTCTTATATAGTGGCGTGTGTGCAAGCATGTGTAGAGCTTTTATGACATGATATGGTTGAATGTAGCCACTCATGTAAATTGATTTATATTCAAGTTTATGTTTTATTGCTATACCTATTGTCATCATTTCATCATCTAGTGACCATGGTAGGATAGTTTGTATAATATTAGTATTTGCGGGTACATTGATGATGCTTCCTTTTAGTAAATATTGTCCATAGTTTAGAAATTGATGTATCTGAGAAAATGTGTCCCGAGGAGCAACTAGTCATTCTTCTAGTTTAGACAATATCCTTACGAAAGAAAAAATAGAGACTTAAAACAACCTAGTATACAAAAATGGAATTCAAAACAAGTTGAGCCTTCTCCTAATAACTGTCATAATTTTGATGAGCACGCCGTTATAAATTACTTGAAGAAAATCGCAAATATCCCTATACATGCTTGCTTCTATTGTAAACGGTTATTCTTCTCCTCTTAGTTAAAAGTGCATTGCTCTAAAGAAATAAGCTTTCTTGAACAGGAACTGGAAATGGAGTTTACATTTATCAAAAAGAAAAATGCCAAAGTTTGCATGGAATGCTGCAAGTATATAAAAAACAATAATATACCAATATACACATCACCATATTTTAATCGAATGCAGGAAAAAGTTTCAAAAATTTTGATATCATGTAAATGTTTAATTGCAGGCTGTGTCATAACATTTAATTGTGGGTTTTTTGTTAAAAACATCGAGCATACATGTGACTTGGGTAGCTGTAGATTTGTTACGCTAAAGCAATTAATTCATTGTTAAGTTGCTTTGTCCATGGTGTGCGCATCTTTTTTGTTTGTGTTTGTTTCCTGTCCTTCTCTACAGAAGCAAGTGCCTTGGGTTCTTCTTGAGGAATTACAAGTTCATGGAATTCTTGTATAGTATTTAGTTGGATGATAGGTTCATAGTGTTCATTATGTTGGAGGCCATCATAATAGACAAGATTGCATGTGAAATTGGTTTCATGGGACTTGTATTCTAAAAATGGGTGAGCGGTTGAGTTCGACCAAACCACAATGCTTATATCAAGTGCTTGTGCAACCTAGTATATTATTATAGAGTCACCCCATAGGCCTCCTTTTGTAGCATTTGTAGCCATGCACAACGTACGTGTATCCATTTAGCATTGGGCTGTTTGTAGAATTGTGCACGGTTCTCATTGTAGTAGCTGTCAATTCCTTTATATGCTCCTAAAAATGATGATACCCATTCGTTTCCAATAGAAACATTGATTTTAATTGTAGTTGTAGTAATGGTCCCTATCATTAATGGTATAACTTTAGGCTTGACATCTTTTTGACATTTCACACACTAGAAGGCATCATTCTTCAAATCCTAGTTTTTTTGAAATGTGGAGCTACATTCCAAGCAAATATGGTAAAAGGGTTTGCTTGTTGGATTGAATTTGAATTCACCTTCAACCTACATAAAACCAAAAAGTGTTTTAATGAAATTTGTCTTCTATATTTAGATATAATAGCCATGTATAAAATGTAAAGAAGAACGTACTTCATTGTAAGAAAAATTTTGGTTTCTCCAGTATCTTGCTACTTTGATGAGTTCTTCTTGTAATGTAGTATCATGTAGAGGAGCAAGAGTCCTAGACGTTCGAAATCGGATGGTTCTTTTTGTACTATAGGTGCTCACATATACGTTCTTAAGAATGCACATCGCAAATTCTTTTGACCGTAACTCTTCAACCATCCGGATTTTTTCGGCCTCTGACTTGAAGAAAAAGGTAATCTATTATTTTAATGAAAGGGAAAAAGAGTTAGAAAAACCTCGTTACTGGTTGTAGTATTGTTAAGTTTTATATCTTCCAAAAGAGCAAATGCTAGTTACCAATTCATTATCTGAAATGTCCATGCCATCTGCAACTTGCAAATAGTGCATGGTGGTCTTTTCTGTATCCAGTCTACCACAATCTTCTAGGATAACCATAGCAATAGTACCTCCAGTTTCTTTACTGTGCACTCTTGTCAACTCTTTTATGGTGCTATTTGGAAAGAACTTGATTTCGATTTCTTTAGGCTGTATAGTGTATATTTTTGAAGGGTTACTTCAGCATCCCCTTTATTATATATTTTTTTCTTAGTTGAGATGATGAAGTTCTCGATTCTTATATAGTGATTCTTTTGAATATAATGTTCATACTTTTCTATTAGCTCTTTATTGAGCTGTAATGTAACTATAACGAGTCCCTCATCATCTACGAAATCGGCACGAACATTCAAGTACGTAATATTTTTGTTGAAGTCAAATGTGCCATAGCAATTAAGTATTAGCCCTTCGAACGCAACTCCCTGCATTCTTTTAGTTATGTCTGCAATTTTTATGACTTTGAGTGTGTCATCATGAAGCTACACAGTTGCCATCCTACAAAATTATTTAATTATAAAGTCAATAAAAATCAATAATTTCCTTATTGTAGTACATTTATTTTATAACAAAAGTTTCTTGAACATTGAGTATTATACCAAGCATGTACAACTAGACACAATTCATGTAGGAGCTAGTATAACGTAAAAATAATAATAGTGTAATTTGGAAGCTTTCTTCTTTGTACTAGAGGTGTTTTAGGAATTCTAGAATTTGCACAAACCAAGCTTTTTACATATCTTTGTACTTTCCTCATCATCATTGTCCTTGCAAAGGATAGCTCCAAGCATATAGTCAATACTAGCTTTTTCTAACTGAACCTTGCTTGTTGATAATAGATTAAATAGAGGAATCATGAATTCGTAATGGTTTGGCATTTACTTCCACCCAGCTATTCCCCAAGTGATTGCCATCGCTTCAGAGTTGTTGTTGTAGATGCTTATTGGACTCATTTGCTGAAGTTTCATAGAAGTTAATACTTCAGTATTCCAATTGATATTGTTTGTTGCGATCACGAGTCCTTGCAGGCTACAATCAATTTTGTTAAATGCCTCTTGTTCTTGTAATCCACACAAACCAACAAAATGCTCCACCAGCTAGTGTGTAACTATTGGGATAACTATGGTCAAGGGCTTGCTCTATGGTGCATGTGTGCATCTAGGGGAGTCACATGTGTGTGTGTGTGTGTTGTAGAGGCACATCTAGTGCTATGATGTGTCTACTGTGTGACCTAAGTGATGATGTAAGCCAAAGGCCCCCACCTAGGAGGTTCCTTTGATTTAGGCCACCCCCACTGATGTAGGGGCCGATTGCCACTGATATAGAGGAGGTGCCTACACCATCCTCTCTTTCTATAAAATGAAGGTCATTCCTTCATTCTAATAATATGGATTTTGCCTCACTTGTGCTCTCACTCTTTGTGCCATGATGCATCTCTTCTATCCCACACTCTTCTACATTTGGTATCAAAGCAAGGTCGATCCTATCTAGCTCCTAGAATCACCTAGAGCCCAAGATTTCATCTTCTTCATCACCTTCATTTTGTTTGAGCTCTCTTATGGCTTGACCATTAGAGGCACCATATCTCAACATCTGACCGTTATTTTCTAGAACACTTCATTCTATAGCTTTATCTAGTTAAGGTGCATGTCTTCACCATTGGGATTTGCGCAATTAGGCCTTTGCTGCTCGTGCCGACACTCAAACTTCTCGTGGAAATTTCATGCAATTCAGCGTGCTGGAGCCATATCTCGTCAATTCCTCTGAGGACGTGCTGGGCGACACTATTGGGAAGATGTTGATGAATTTTGGTGGACAATAGTCCACAAAATGCTGAGAACAGAGCAAAAGACCAGTCAAAAAAGGCGGGATTCCCACAGACAATGCAGCCTGTTTTTTCACCTATCCTCTCCTGAGGATCTTCTCTGATGTTAGGAATTTCATTTGTCTCTAAAAGCCCCTTGAATGCCCTTCTCTACAGCCTCAATTGCACCCTCCAGCTTCATATTGTTCGATTTGGGGGAAAAGTCAAAAAAGGTCAAACTTTGACCATCCCAGAGGTTTGACCAATCAAAAAAATTATTCTATATTTGTTTTAGCTAGCTGCACTAATAGATCTCTGTTTGACTAAGTATTGACTCCGAAATAGACTCCACAAATGTCATGGTACTTGTCATTTATGGTGATGATGTTTACATTGTCTATGTTTGAGTGCCATTTGCAAAGGGATAGTTATCATTTTGAAGATAGGTGACTTTTGTTGAGAGATACTGGTTGTAAGAGAGTAGACACTGCCTGACAAAGGTAAGACCCTCTCATAGCTACTTATAAAATTGACAAGTTTAATGGCCAAGGATTCCATACTTGGCAGATTGTTGACTCTGTGCCAACATGAACTTATGAAGAAAGAGAAGGTGACACAACTTTGTGTTACAACTTTGTGTTACAACTTTGTGACACAACTTTGTGTTACGACTTTGTGTTACGACTTTGTGTTACGACTTTGTGTAACAACTTTGTGTAACAACTTTGTGTAACAACTTTGTGTTACAACTTTGTGTTACAACTTCTACATGTAGAGAGAGAAGGTGTTACAACTTTGTGTTACAACTTATGTTGACTCTGTGCCAACATGAACTTATGAAGAAAGAGAAGGTGACACAACTTTGTGTTACAACTTTGTGACACAACTTTGTGTTACGACTTTGTGTTACGACTTTGTGTTACGACTTTGTGTAACAACTTTGTGTAACAACTTTGTGTAACAACTTTGTGTAACAACTTTGTGTTACAACTTTGTGTTACAACTTCTACATGTAGAGAGAGAAGGTGTTACAACTTTGTGTTACAACTTTGTGATACAACTTTGTGATACGACTTTGTGTTACATGCAGAGAGAGAAGCTCTCCAACTTGTATAAATACCCCATAATGGAATGAAGCCCACACTCTTGGGGCATTGTGTTGAGTCTACATTGGTATTCCAAGCATTTGTCTCAAGTGTCCATGCTTCCTTGCACTGCACGTCCAAAAGCATGTCCTAACCTTGCAACCCATCTCCCCTCTCCTCCAACCCTGCAACCCATCCTCTCCCTCTCCTCCTCCCTTCTCCCTCCTCCTCCTCCTCCTCCTCCTCCCTCCTCCTCCCTCCTCCTCCTCCTCCTCCTCCTTCCTCCTCCTCCTCCTCCTCTCTCCTCCCTCTCCCACCTCCTCTTCCCTCCTCCTCCTTCCTCCTCTCTCTCTTACTTCACCCATGCTCTTACACCTTCTTCCTCTCCCACTCCTATGCTTTCCTAAACCCTTAAACTCAATGATCTACGAGGGAGACGAGTTCTCCACCATGTACTATACTCTGAACCTTGGATCCTCCTCCTAACCCTGAACTCTTTCTAAACCCTGGAACCTCCTTCTGAACCCTTGAACTCTTCCTAAACCCTGGAACCTCCTTCTGAACCCTTAAACTCCTCCTAAACCCTACAACCCCCAATGAAGGCGAAAGCCTTCATTACCCCAACAACAATGGTTTACATGCCTTTTACACATGCTTGCATTATGTTTACTCACCACACTTAAGCCTACGTCTCTCACCGGAACACGACTCGAGGTCCTAAGCTACATATATACTACAACGACAATCCCAATATATCTGTAGGTGACAAAAAGCCTCGGAACCCTGCAACATAGAAAAACCAGCTCTTCCTGCGAAAGCAGTAGGAAAGAGCCAACATTTGGCGCCGCTGTCGGGGAGACTAGCGTCTCAAGTAGCGAGTAAACATGCGTAGGTAGGTGTAAAACAAGTCACTACTTCAAACTTTCATGCACATACCACTCAAGGGCAAGGAGAGTAAAAATTTATCCAAATCTAGCCAAACATATCAACCCCAAACATCCACTTTGGGTTACTGCCTTAAGAAATTTTCTTAATTTCTTAAATAAAAGCCACATGATGTACAATTAGGCTAGGTAGTGGACACGGTTGCGTAGAGCTTTCAATTACGATCATTTTACCTTTTTACAGAAAGGCAAACCGAGCTCTCCATAAAGAGTTATGGCTCGGGAAGAGTTTAGGGTTAAACCCTAAACCTAAACCCTAAACCTAAAATCCAAACCTATAAAAACCTACTCCACCCCCCTCATTCTTCATCTTTCACTTTTTGCCTCCATTCTCTTCCACCTTCCGAGCCCCACGCAAGACACTCCTCCCTCTCCATCGACCGCCCCCTTACTCCTATCCTCGCCATGTAAGTGACATCGAGCCCTTCTCGCAGCGATGACCTAGCCTTCCACCCACCGTCCATTGTTCCGCGACAATCCCGTTACATCGAGAAAGACTTGGAGAGCGATCAGGTGATCACCTCTCCCTGCTTTTCGATTTCAGTCTTTCAAGTTTGTTTCCCTCTTTCTTCCCCCTTCCCCCTCCATCTCCATCACCACCTCCCCCCTCCCCCTTCATCTCCCCCTCCATCTCCCCCTCCCCCTCCACCACCATCTCCCCCTCCATCTCCCCCTCCCTCTCCACCACCACCTCCCCCTCTCCCCCTCCCCCTCACCACCACCTCCCCCCTCCCCCTCCACCACCACCTCCCCCTCTCCCCCTCCCCCTCACCACCACCTCCCCCGTCCCCCTCCACCACCACCTCCCCCTCTCCCCCTCCCCCTCACCCTCACCTCCCCCCTCCCCCTCCACCATCCTCTCCTCTCATCTCCCCCTCCCCCTCCACCACCACCTCCCCCTCTCCCCCTCCGCCTCACCCCCACCTCCCCCCTCCCCCTCCACCATCCTCTCCTCTCATCTCCCCCTCCCCCTCCACCACCACCTCCCCCTCTCCCCCTCCCCCTCACCCCCACCTCCCCCCTCCCCCTTCATCTCCCCCTCCCCCTCCCCCATCACCTCCCCCTCTCCCCCTCCCCCTCACCCCCACCTCCCCCCTCCCCCTTCATCTCCCCCTCCCCCTCCCCCATCCCCCTCTCTCACTCCCTCTCTACTCTCTCACTCCCTCTCTCCTCTCCATCTCCCCCTCCCCCTTCATCTCCCCCTCCACCACCCCCTTTCCCCCTCCACCACCATCCTCTCCTCTCATCTCCCCCTCCCCCTCCCTCTTCATCTCCCCCTCTCCCACCTCCCCCCTCTCCCTCTCCCCTCCCCCTCTCCCTCCCCCCCACCCCCTCACCTCCCCCTCTCCCACCTCCCCCTCTCCCCCTCCCCCTTCATCTCTCTCTCCCCCTCCACCTTCTCTCTCCTTTCCCTCTCCTCTCTCCCCTTTTTTTCCCTCTCTCTCTCTTCTCTCTCTCCCACCCCCTCTCTCTCTCACTCTCTCCTCTTTCTCCCCCTTACCCCCTCCCCCTTACCCTCGACCCCTCCACCCCCTAACCCCCCCTCTACTCTTTCTCCCCCTTACCCCCTCCCCCTTATCCCGCCCCCTATCTCTAACCGCCCGCCACCCCCAGCCCCAACCCCCCAGCCCCGCCCGCCCCCCGCTCACGGCACCGCGGCGGCGCCCAACAGAGGCGCCCCCGCAGCGCCTCCGCCGGCGGCGGCGCGCCGCAGCGCCCGCCTGCGCCGCGCCCTCCGTCCCGGCGCCGGCACCACCGGCCGCCCTCGCGCGCCACCGGCCGCCGCCCGCGGCGACCCCGCGCCACCCCGCCGTAGCCCAAGGCCCGCCCCGTGGCGGCGCGCCCCGCGCCCCGCGCGTGCCGCCTGCGCCGCCCAACGTCCCGCCCGCGCCGCCCACCGCCCCGCCCCGCGCCCCTCCAACCCTCGCCGCCCCGCCCTACCCCGCGCCGCCCCTACGCGACCCCCTCCCCCTCCCCCGCCACCCCACTCGCACCCCCCTCATACCCCCTGCGCGACCCCCTCCCCCTCCCCCTGCGCTCTCCCCTCCACACCCCCCTCACACCCCCTACGCGCACGCCCCTTCCACCTCCCCTCACACCCCTCCCCCGCCCCCCGCGCACCTCCCCCTCGCCCGCCCCTCACCCCCCTGCCGCCACCTCGGGCAGCCCCCCAGGGCGCCGCCGTCGGATAGCCCCCCTCAGAACCAAAAAAAAAAAAAAAAAAAAAAAAACTACACCTAACCTAAACTAACCTCCAGTTAGTCCTAACTACGGTTAGGTTAGGTTAGGTTAGGTTAGGTTAGTCGATTAACCTTAGGTTAGTTAGTCTTAACTACAGTTAGGTTAGGTTAGTTAGGTTAGGCCAACTAAGTTAGTTAGTTAACCTAAGTTAGATTAGTTACGTAGGTTTGGTTAGTAGGAACTGCGGTTAGGTTAGTTTAGTTAGCCCTCGGTTACGTTAGACTAACTCTTCAGTTAGTATCTAACTGCAGTTAGTTTAACCTCCCAGTTACAATAACTGGGAGGATCTAGGTTAGTTAGTCTAACTAGTGTCACTTGGTTTCAACCCCTCGGTTGGACTTAAAGTCCATTCACACCACCATTAGGACCCCCCCAAACGCCAAATTTACCCCTCCTTTAACTCCTCGAAACTCATCCGTTTGGGACCCAAATTGAACCCCGTTTGAACCCAGATTTCACACACGGAAACACCACGTTACGGGGTATTTTTCCAGCCCATTGCACACCATTTCGGCATCCCTCGCACACGTTCATTCGCGCCCCCGTGTGGGCCTCATTTTGCATTAATTCACTCGTATTTTCACGCCGCAACCTCCGATTAACGATCCGTCTGCACCGGCACATTTCCCTACACACGTAGGACAATCCTAGGCACATTATTAACACAACGGTCCCTACACAAACTAACACCACTCTAACTCTCCTAACAGCACTACCTCCACACCCACACTTGGGGTAGCGATACCCTCGGCAAATCACGCACCATCTGCATGCAGTTACGTTCCGGCCAACGACTTCGACTTCAACGCTCGCCCAATCCGCAACTAACTCCACTGCAACAACCGCCCCCGCCAATCCTCTACCCCGAATCCCCCCCTGAGATTCAACAACTCCCTTTAACTCCTCCACGCCCCAACATGGCTGGACGCCGTCCTGAGCATGATGGGGACATCGAGCTCGATGCCGAGGCTGACAACTTCTTCAATCGACAAAATCACAACAATCACGGCCGACACCCTTTGGGAAAACTGGAACTTCCCAAATATAATGGTAGGGGAGACCCTGCTCGCTTCCTCCAACATTTTGATGCCGCATGTCGAGCAGGTGGTGATCAATCCCATGAAACTAAGGTGGCTTGGTTTCCAATGGCCTTAACTGATGAGGCGTCGGAATGGTACCTCGACCTTCTTGTGGAAGAACGTGCCACATGGGACCTACTTCAAACCGAATTCAAACGTCGCTTCCAAACGGAGAGGCTACAAGATGATCCCGCTCTCCAACTCAGCAAGATCGAACAAGGCCGGAGGGAAGATGTACGCACATACCTGGGAAAGATGAAGAGATTGATTGCCAAATGTGACCCACGGCCAGATGCAAAGTACCTCACGGCATGGTTCATAGCAGGACTCAGAAAGAAAATCCGCAAGGATATGAAAAAGATAAGTAGCTATGAAACATTCAGTGCTGCTCATGCGGCAGCCATTGACATCGAAGATGGTATGACAGATTCAGACACTAGCAGTGATGATGCCAGATCAAATACACGAGATAAACGCTCAAAAAAAGGTAAATCAAAGGACACTGCCGAAACATCCAATGAAGATCGCCTAGAGGCCATGACCTTGAAATTGAAAGAAGATATGATGCAGGCCATGGATCAAAAACTCCACTTGTCTCAGCCGCCAACTCAAACATATCCACGGCGAGAAAATGTTTGGTGCCCATACTGCTTGGCAAATCATACAGCAAATGAATGCCCAGTCCTCAGAGCAAGAATCACTGCACAAGCAAATCCACCGCCACGGTTGTGGTGCCATATCTGTGTCGTCGGCGGCCATGATGAGACCAGTTGCATCTTCAACATGCGCAACAATCCGCCTCGACCACCACAATACCAAGCGGCACCCATGCCAGTATACAGGCAACCGGCACTTGCACAAGCGCCCCCAGCTCCGAGGCTAAATCCTGTTCCCGTTCGGACACAAGTCCCACAACTACTCAGGAATCCAAATCCACGACCGTATCCAAGAGCACCAAATCCAGCTCCTCCGGCAGTTCCCATACATCAATTACAAGCCGAGGAAGTAGACTCGCTATTTGAGTATGAAGCAGAGTACCCAGTGTACTATGTAGAAGGTGCAGAGGGTCTAATACCAGTCTATGCAAATCAAGTGCGACCCAACACATTTCGAGCACCAATCAAGTGTTACGGTTGTGGAGAAAATCATAGAATCGCAGAGTGCCCTCATCGCGGTAGCCCAGCTACTTTCCAACCACTTTGCAGAGATTGTGGCATAGGACATGCCTGTATGGATTGTCCCATGAAAAATAAGGTCCCAGAACAAACAGAGGTTAAGCCTGACGTCCCCATCGGCATCATTGGGGTGGACCATCAAAGTCTGGGTCCGACAAGTCTAAGGTCACAACCTATCAATGTAATTACACGCCAACAGAAAGAGGCCACGAAGGACCCTATCATTCCAATCCAACCGAAGCGACTTCTGAGAAAGAAAGCACAAGTGCCTCCACCTCCGCCAAGCAATGAGCAGCCGAGCTCATCCACATCCACTCCCGAGCCTCGAATACAAGAAACTCCATTCCCGAATGCAGAGGTGGAGAAGGCTCGTTTTCAGGTACTTCAGCAATGGGTTCAAAATGAACAAGCTCAATTCGAGGCTCAGAAACAAGCTCAAGACCCACTCCATGACTTGGCCCCACAAAGTATTGATACTGTACTCGAGCCCTTGTTCCAACAACAAACTCCACAACAGAATGTACCGCCACGTCAACTTGAAGGAGCTGCACTCTCTAGCATCCTGAGTTGCCCTGTGTCCATTCCCATCGGAATCCTCTTACGAAATTGTCCCAATCTCTGGGAGAGTTTCAAAGGATGGATTGAACTCGCAACTCCCCCTCCACCTATGAACGACATTGAAGATATCCCTGTGCAGATGGGTGAGCGAGATGACATACGCAACATCACTGTGCCTTTAATCCACAAAGCATATAATGAAGTCCAAGCCATAGTGGATGGTGGAGCAGGTGTCAATGTCCTATCAAAGGAGCTCTACGAAGAATGGGGTCTCCCACCAATGCAAAAGGCTAATTTCAACATACGCCTTGCCGATGATTCACGGGCTAAACCCTTGGGAGTAGTGAATGGCGTGTCCACAAAGATCGCAGGAGTCCGCTTTTCCCTTCAATTCACAATCTTGGATCTCCCCAAAAAGTCCTATCAAATCTTACTGGGACGTCCTTGGTTACGGGAAGCATCAGTCCTCCATGAATGGGGAACTAATAGATTGACAATCCAGAATCGAGACACTGCAGTCAGGGTGAATGTGGAGACAGGAGCTATTAAACCAATTGTTCCTAGAGCATTGGATGACACATCTTCCACGACAATCTCGAGCAAATCAGATCCCTTGCAACAGCATGCCATAGCAGGTGACTCACAAAGCAATGTCAATAACTGGATACAAACATTGGCAACCATCGACAACTGCCATTCATTAGACCCCATCTTCTCACAGATAGATGTTAACGCACTACAGGTCGATCCTCCACCGACACATGAAGAACCAATCGATCTGGAGATGCCATTCTTTATGGCAGACCTCGAATGGGATAATGAACCTGAAGAAGGTACCCATACCAATGATGACTCAGATTTTCCTTGGGACCTTGAAACAGAGGCTGCGAATGCTGAAATTGAAGATCAAATCTTTGATAATGACCTAGCCATTCTGCATGCCCTAATGGCAGTTGAGCTCCCAAAAGTTGAACCTCCACAGTTGAATAACAGCAGAAGATCCCGCAAGAAAGCTGCAAGAGGAAATCGCAGAAGAGCCAAGGCCGAGCACTTCAATGAATTCGAACGAGTCCAAACACGGATTGTGGAATTGTATCTTGCAAAGGCAGTCCCCTCAACGTCAAAACCACCACCTCTTGAATGGTCACCTGAGGGACTGGAAGGAGTATGTGCAGCACATGAACCCTTACTTGGAAACACCTTACCAGTGGAAAAGTTACCCCACAGTTCCCAACGTAAGAAGTTTCGGAAATATAAGCCACATGTTCGGATGAAGCTCGATCAAGAGACTTCAGAAAAAGAAAGGAAAGAAGAGCCTAACAAATTACTAAATGCAACTATGCCACCCAGTACTCATGACACATCTCAGGCTAGTTCAACCCCATCAGAGGCCGATCTTCGAGAAGTGCCGAAATACTTTAAGAATTATACAAGTGGCAGTGCACCAATAGCAATGCCAAGACCAATAAGAGAATCTGAAGTTCAAGAAACCGATAGCATTGGAGAAACTCCAATCTATGAGGGCCCGGCAAAAACACGCACAATAAACCTCGCCCTTGAAGGGGAGGAAGAAAAATTGGTTTTCATTGGGAAACAGCTCCGTCAAGAAGATGAAATCAAACTCAAAGACCTCCTAATGGAATACCGTGACTGCCTAGCATGGTCATACAAAGAGATGAAAGGAATTTCCCCAGAAGTGGCAGTTCACACGATCCCTATAAGGGAAGGTGCTCGCCCTAAGGTATGTGGACCTTATCGCACAAATCCTAAATATGGCACCATGGTTTATGACGAGCTGGAAAAACTCCTAGATGCCGGATTCATCTATGAGATCGAGCACACTGATTGGGTTTCCCCCATTGTCATTGTACCTAAACGCAACAAGAAGCTCAGAATATGCGTGAACTTGAAAAATGTGAATGCCGCCACAATAAGGGATCACTACCCCCTACCCTTAACAGAAACAGTGTTGGAAAAGGTGGCAGGATCCGAAATATATAGCTTCTTGGATGGCTTCAGTGGCTATAACCAAGTGCAAATTGCTCCTCAAGACCAATCAAAAACAGCATTTGCTACAGAATGGGGTATTTTTGCATATAGAGTCATGCCATTCGGCCTTTGTAATGCCCCAGCCACATTCCAGCGAGTCATGTTCACAGCTTTCAAGTCATTTTTGAATAAGTTTTTACAGGTGTTCTTGGATGATTTATGCATCCATTCCATCAAGAGCACCCAATACCAACAATTCGATAAGAAGTTATGCCCATAGTACTATAGAACTCTGCCTCTTGCTTTTCCATTTTGCATCACACCTTTGGTGACTCTTTCAATTTTTTTGTGTACAATGGCCAATCAATAGCCCGCAAAATGTTAGTTGGCCATAAGAAATCAAAACATAATCACAAAATGTTTTTAAATGAGTGAACAACTCCAATAATAGTCCACCCACTAGTTGGAAGTGGCAACAAGCGCACATATAAGTCTTGCACTCCCAATGAGGAAAACTATTTGTTGAAACACATTAGATCTTCTCCACATTCAACAACTCAGTATCTAGCTACTCTTTTCAAGGCATAATGCCCTACAAGCACCCACTTCATTGAATATATATGAAACAAAATCTACAAGGTGAGGCCAAAGATTCTTCCCAAATAAGAGCCGCTCTTCGAAGACACTGGAGGCAACCTTGTATAGAGGCTGGATGAATGTGCTATAGTAGAGCGTTTGAGAGTGGACCACAGCACTGCCACAAAGAAAAGGACAAGGACAACAACAAAAAGGAATAAGGCCCAAGCACAATACATTGAAAAATCAAGAGATACTCCTAAACTCCCATGCCCTTACTGTGACACACTTAACTTCAAGTCAAACCTCAAAAGGTTGAGTTCTAGTAATGAAGTATTTATTAAAACTAACAGGGTCCTAGACAATGGTTGCACAATAGGACAAACATTTGTGTGCTTCCTTTGTTATAGTCAAATTCAAAAGAAGTAGGTCCCATGTTTTGTAAAGTGAAACATGCCATTATCAAATGAAAATAGCATACACATCCAAACTGAATAAAATAGAAGAGCGTCTTGTTTCAATAAGGATACCATTTGCCCAAATCAGTGAACTCACTTACAAAGGCCAGTACGGGCTCCATGGTAGTTTTATTAATGCCTTTGTTGATACTAGTTGAGTGCAATGCATCTTGTCAAGGGTCATTGATGACAATGCAATAGTGATGGTGGAAATTAGGCGATGTTTACAGTTCAAGCACAACTATATTAGTGGTGGTCTGAAATTGACAATGTGTTCATTGCATGAGTTTCTATGCACAAAGTTATACAAGGACAACAACATTGAGGTAAACAAACATTGGCTTCAGCACACACACACCTTGCAAAGTCCAAGTGAAAGTTTATCCATCCAAAAACGCCACCACACATTAATGAATCCGATGAGCCTCTCCAAATAGACACATTAGTGCACGGTATTTATACAACCCATCAAGTAGTTGATTATGAGTAGACGCCCATAACCATCACTCCATCTAAGGGTTTCCCACCACTCAACATCTTTTATGATGAGCACTGTGAAGAACTAGCATTCCCGACACTGTTTTATGGGAAAAAATGTGCATAAAATATACCAAGAAAACAAACTACCATGACATTGTGAAGTGGGAGCTAAAAAACATAGATATGTGGTTTTTTCTTTTGATTGATAATTTATTATCTAAGACCATGAAAGTACTCTCATAAGAAAGTCTTGTCTTCAACATGAGTATGTTTGAGGAAAGGGTAATTACAAGGACACTGCCCTCAAGAAAAGACCACCGTACTAGACACGAACATCGAGAAGCTACTACAATCTAACATTGTTTATTGAGACTTTACATGCTTAAGAAAATCAATAGATTACAAACGACGACTAAAACAGAATGTTTTTGCGATGCCATACCAATTGGACCTCCCATTTTTCTTCTTCATGGTCTTTGCTACTAGCTAAAAAACATTGGGACGCATTGACAACATGCCTACAAGAAGTACGGGCAAAAGCAGCTCACTACAACCAAACCAACAGTAACACCCATCTTCGTGAAATTCTGAGGTCAGACCAGTGACAACGGCCCAGTACTACATTCACAGGCTCAAGGCCTTGAAGACATTGCTACATCAAGACAAAACTATCTTCGGCAAAGTACAAGACTATTTCTTTTTTATGAAGTTCTAGAATCGAGGTAGCCAGCATGACCACAGTTTGCTATAGATAGCCGATGCACAAACATATGGCAAGTCCAGTAATAAAACAATAGAGGATTTCATTGACAAGTACATCACAACAGACAATCAACGTGATTCCCATATGCATAAGCACGAGAAAACTTGCACAAAGAAAAGCAAACGCTATAGGTTTGGATTTCCAAGGCTGCCAATGTGAGTAACAACAATCATGGTTCCATTAGAGAGCAATAACAATGGAAAGAAACACAAAACAAATTTCAAACTCATCTCTTCAATTTTAGAGCATGAATCAATATAAGACCTTGACTTCACTACATTCCTTCAAACTATGGCGATATCAAACGAGGATTACATACTTGCAATACGTAGTAATGTGTCACAGCCGACAATTCTTTTGAAGAGGCATCCGCAAGACATACATACTAACAACTTCAACCCAACCTTGAAAAAACTATAGGGAGTAAGCACATATGTACAATTTGTATTGAACCCTCATGGAGCAACATCATACTACACTTTATACATGACCAAAGTTGACAAAGAAACACACAATGCAGTGACAACTGCTATAAGAGAGAGTCTACAAATATGCACACATGCCAACAAGTGCATCGAGAAAGTTGAAAACACAATCCTCAACACACAACATATAAGCTCACAACAAGCCATTTACTTGTGCTTGTCACTCCCACTAACTTCTTCAACAAGAGAATTCACATACATTAACACTAACACCGCAGAGGAATGCACACTCTTGCTAGAGAAGGTGAGCACAACTCAAGAGTAGCTACACCTAGACAACATGGACGTCTTCTTGATGACATCATTATAAACGAGTTACAAATCGGGAGCAAAGACTATAACCACTATGACTAGCATACTTTACAAGCTACTACACAAACATGAAAGGTAAACTTTGCAAAAGAAAACAAGAGAAAATTATCATATTCAACAACTTTAATGAAATCAAGGACCCTTAAAACTCTTTCAAGGAGAAATGCCTACTTTACATGCCATTTTACTCAATGGATCCCACACTCAACCACGATTTTGAAACATAACATGACATATACATCCATGCAAAAAGTACTATAAGAAACAATTTCAACCAATTCAACAAAATGGAAGCCTTGAAAAGAATGTCAGCCACATCCAGGAATAGTAACTACACAAGATCCAGCACAAGCAATTCCATGCATTGCTAAAACCTATTAGATCTACAACCAAGGGTTAACCAAACACATGCACCAGAACAATGTATCCAACAAGTACTATCGAACAATGCATACGCCTCTGGGTGGAGAAGGCCCAATGCAAAAAGTGGTTCAACCTCAACCTAAAGAAAGACCTTGTAGAGGGTGAATTGGAACTCCTCTACAGTGTCCACATTAGCAAGCGCAAGCTCAAGTATCAAGCTATGGGTCCCTACCACATGGTTGAGATCACTCCACAAGGGGCGTGCCGAATAGACACCCTTGATGGAATAGAAATGGATGGCTACCTTAATGGGAGAAAATTAAAGAGATACTACATACCACTCACATTGCCTACCCTCCAAGCCATCCATAGAGAAAAAGAACTCAAGGCCGAGGTAGGATGAAACGCTAGACCATCGAAGAAGCCAGAGCATGTAACGCTAAGCTCAAACAGCATAAGCAAATGATACTACTTAAGGCCACGCTTGAACAACCTGGACTAGCGGATGGACTAATGATAGAACCAGCTAGGTTGCATGTTCAACTGCAAGGCCCGAGCATGCGCATCAAAGAACTCGTGGATCTGGGAGTGAGCCACAACTTCATCTCCCGCGAGGTATGGGAAAAGCTACAGGTACCCTAAACCTCACCGTCACTTCAGTAAGGGCTATCAATGGCCAACTCATAAGCACCTTGGGTTTTGTGAATGTAAGTCTAACAGTTGTAGAAATACACTTTTATGTTCTCCCCACAGAAGCAACTAATGAACAAATCCTATAGGGAAGGACCTAGTGTTACGTCGTGAACTGTCAAACTGACTAGCGAGTCCGAACAGGTTCCCTCATGAATGGTGGTACAACTGCGGTAATCCCATTGTGTGAACCAAGTCTTGCTCCTTCAGTTTCCCCCTTGCAAGACTCGTTTCATACTAGAAGTTGTTCTTCTTATAAAAAGGCTCGATCCAAGTACTTCTCTAGTCCACTTGTTCATATCGCAGAACGTAGGATCAGGGAAAACTTTTACAACCATGGCAAGCCTTACAATGGTTTTACTCACACAAAGAAACAACACATCATGGAATTAACAAAGGTTTTACTCCTAGCATAAACTGGCAAAGTAGCAAAAGCAATTGGTGGAAGGACGATACACGCATCACTTCACCTACCTTTACTGATAAGTGCCTACACTAGCCTATCAGCAGAGAACTGCAAACATTTTCAGCCTCATATAGAAGCATTGCAACAATAGTCATCATCGATGAGGTATCATTGATAGGCCTAAACACACTCCAAAGCAACCAGATAGGCGCATGCACTAGATCAAACACAATCACAAAACAACGAACCCTTTGGTGGCGTGGCTATCATACTATGCGATGACCTTTGCCAGGCATGCCCAACTAGGGATAGTTGGATCTTCACAAAAAAACCTTCAGCTTCCACAATGCTAGGCTCCTACTAGAGAACTAACATGTGATACTACGAACTGATCAAACCAATGCGGCAACATAATACACCATTCTTGAACCTGCTGAATAGGATCCGTGTGGGTCACCAAACTAATGCAAACATAGCCACACTTAACGCAACATATATCCTATCGGCCAAGCACACGGTGCCACACTTATTCTACACAAACTCTAAAAACTACAACCACACAAGAGACATCAAGCATGGGAGCTGCAGCAAAACAATAGCAATTTCAACTGCCACAAGGAAGATGTGCAAGCTATACAAACAACTACAACCAAAGCAAAGTATGATTATTGAGATCTGCTCGAGCAACCTCAACATTTTGGATGGGATTGTCAAGGGTGCGGATGGGATTTTCCAAAATGCAAAAGCACAGGCAAGTCTACCAATCATCTCGATACAATTCAATGACAAAATGATAGGTCAACAGGCACATGTGAAGAACAATAGCTTAAACAAAAACACTCCAAAATAGTGGACACCGATACTACCAGTTGTTTGAGAAATACAAATTGGAAACAACCAATTGAACACATTCACATGCACCTAGTTCCCAGCCCAACCAACAGTCGCTAAAACAATACGCCACGTCCACGGCCTCACAATGGGATTTTCTAAATGTACGAGCATAAACCCACAAGTAGAGAAGTCCGAACGATGTTTTTTGCGACATGTTCCTATCTATTTTCATCCAAGGAATCATATCAGAACACTATTTTGCTAGCATATGTAAACATCAACTATATTTATTATTTTCTAAAAGTACAAACTTTGATGTATAGTTCTGTAATAAATTGTTAGAACAGGTCAAGGTCATTTGTAATGCAACTGAATGATTCCTTCTATTTCATAACATTCTTATGTTAAAATTCAGATTGTTTTTCTCTATTCTCTCCATACCCAAAGTAGATGTGGGAGTTTGAGCTAGTATTTGTGTATAATTGAAAGTGGAAAACATTAAATCCGGATAATGAATCTAGGATGTCACACTAAAAATTATAGTCCACAAGCACCATTTACATTCATAATTTCAATAAACCTTTTACAAAACAGGAGAAGCACATGACATAGTACGAAGGAAGAGGAATGCCTATCATATCATCTTACAATAAATAATGTCATACAACAAAATAGACTATCAATATTGAATCCAAAAAGCCAACGGCACATGGTAGGGAGACCATCAAGATACAAAATGAGAGCCAACAATAAATATCGACTATGCGCGATATAGTCAATGTGTAGAAGACCATAAACTGTAGGCATATAACCCAAAAGACATAAGAACCAAAAACTATATCTCATCTATAGAGTCATACATGAATAGAAGCCGTCGTCTCCTTTTCTCCTTCAGCACATAGTGACTTTCCATGCATAAGTTGGCAATTCACTTAAAAATGAAAATCTAGAACTCTCTTACATGCCTAAATGAAAGGTATTCATTTAGAACAAAGAACCACATTTTTGTAAGTCACTAGTCCAATTGCACGACAACATTGATTTCTTCCTCCTCAGCCTCGACATCCATGAGCGTATCCTACTGTCTAGATGATCCCACTGAGAGTGCTCTTAACGGAAGCAAGAACGGAAGAGGGAGAGAGAGAAACAGAGAGCCACACAAGTTTTGGTGGGTGCAGAACACCCTAATCTTCTTTTTCATTCATTTATATATGTGTTTGAGTATTGTACATAACTGGGGTAAAGGCACAGTAACCTTTAACCCCCACAACCTCCCACTTAAAGGACAATGTGCCTTTAAGGGAGAACAACCAGTGAGCATACTATCCAATGCCCATCAATACACGACAATACTCAAACTGCTGACTAGGTAGACTCTTTGTCAGCATATCTGCAGGGTTATCATCTATATGAACCTTGACAAACTCTATGCGCTTGTCCTCAAGTACCTCCCTCATGAATGGTACCTGACCTCAATGTGTTTGGTCTTTGCATGAAAGACCGGATTCCGTGCTAGCTAAATAGCACTCATGGAATCACTATGCAATGTTGGTACACCTGTATGAATCCCCAAATCTCCCACTAGTTGATCAAGCCATATAGCCTCCTTGCAACCCTCTGTGGCTGCAACATACTTAGCCTCTATGGTAGACAAAGCAATGCACCTCTGTGTGCGAGACATCCATGACATTGCACCACCTGCAAAGGTGAACACATAACCAGAAGTGGATTTCCTACTATCCACATGCCCTGCATAGTCTGAATCTGTGTACCCAAGTACACGCATGTCTCCTCTACCAAAGCAGATGCACATCTCCTTGGTACCCTTCATGTACCTCATGATGCCCTCACAACAACACAAAGCAACTATAGACGCGCTTGATAGACGGGCAAAATAGCAGGCGCATCTATAGGCATTGCTTGAATAGAGAAATTACGGGCGCATCTAATAGCACGTCTAAACCTCGTCTATTTGCGCATGTATTAACACGTCTATTTGTGCATTTAAACTGAGAAAATATGAGCCCATCTAACATTGCATTTATCAGCGTGTCTATTTGTGCATGTATTAACACGTCTATTTGCATGGTTAAACTCAAAAAATACGGGCCCGTCTAACATTGCATTTATCAGCGCGTCTATTTGCGCGTGTAATAGGGCATTTATTTGTGCATCTACACTGTGGGAATTAGATGGGTATTTAGACACGTATTTAGATCCAAACCAGAGAATACAAAAAGTGAGATTTTGGTGTACATCATTGCTTTCCAAACATTGCCCATGATTACCAAAGCACATAATTTTAACAAAAACATCAATGCTTTTTTGCAAGCCCACATATACAAGAATTAAGTGAGGTGAGGAGAATGAGACAATATGTAAAATAGTTTTGCCAATATCAATGATGATGGGCTATGGTTCAATCTCATCCTCAATGAGATCAACCCTTGCCAAACTATCTACTTCAAAATCCAAACAAGTGTTTAGATCTACAAATACATTCAACCCACTACTACTTGTGCTACTCATGTGCTCATTGAAATCAGCATCACCAATGGTAGGCTCGTCCTCACGGGTAATGGCCTCAATATCTGTATCTCCTATCTCATGATCATCCTCCTCTCTCGTATCATGGTCATCATCACGTCCATGGCCATGATCATCCTCCATACGCTCCATATTAGTAAATGTACTATACATCACTTTGGAACGTGGCATAATAGGTATGACATGCCACCATCTATTATTATCCACCATTGGTTGATAGACAACCTAATTCAAACACAAATACAATCATGTTATTTTTCTTGCATCAAATATTTAAAAGCGAGTATTTTTATATGTGTGCACAGTACCTATTCACATTGTTGCGATAGTACTAATGCGTCCTTCCTACTTTGCCAAAACTTTGTGGAGTCAATAGTTACAAAGCCACTTGCATGGTGTTTGATTGTTGCATTAGGGCCTCTTTCCACCACGTCCTTAAACCACTTTACATCCAAAACATACACAAAGAAGCGTCGAAAGTCAAGCTTAATAATATCTTGGATTATGCCACAATAATCATCCATGGCTCCATTGGCTCCCTCAAAGCTAGCAATGACACCGCAATCTTGTGTGTTTCTCTTATCATCAATCCGTTGTGTTCGAAAATGCTTGCCCTCACACCATATAGCATTGAACATAGTGCACTACACCAAGAAAAAATCAATTAAATAAGCAATCTAAATTATTGAAAGCTCCCAACTTATGCATAACATTCTATATACCGACCTTGCTCATGCATCCCCTAGCATACTCCCATTCTTCCATTGTGATATGCATCCCCTCGTCTTTCTCTGCTTTCTCCATTTCATCAAGTAGCCAATCCACATGAATATCCTTTGGAAGTGCTCTTAGATACTGAGGGTATGGCACACGAGATCCATGGTGTGTACGAAAGAGGGCCCTTTCTTCTTGTCTTCTTGCCTTTGCATCCTCGTATCTTGTCACCCATCTTTTCGTCACATCACTATTAAGCACGCAATAGAGTTTGATACTATTATGCAACTCCATGTCTATTACTTTATTGCATCCTTTCCCTTGAGGCACAATAGAGGTCATCCTTAGGTCCATCATCTCTCCATAGTCGTGGGAGAGAGCTATCCACATCAATAAGAAACTCAGAAATATATACAAGTGACTCTTGTACCAACCAACCCTCGGCCATGCTACCTTCAAGTCTTGCATTTTGTCTCATGAAGCCCTTCAAGGTCTTCATGAAGCGCTCGAGGAAGAACAACCATCGTGCATGTATAATACCGCATATAGCAATCTCATCCACCAAATGCACTATAAGATGTATTTGGCTTGTGAGAATAGAACGTGGAAATGTCTCCTCCACTAAACAAACCACCTCCACTAACATAACTCGAGCATTCTCAAGCGTGGTGGGATCTATTTCCTTTGAGCTCACATACCTAGAAATGAAAAAGTACAGCATATTAGCAATATGCATTCAAACTTGCATGGAGCATTGATACGCATCATATTTTGTATCATGTAAAGTACTCACAAGCTCGCCCATCTTGTAAATACAATCTTTCACGTCCTTTGATGCACTATGTGAAATGCTAGTAGGTAGTATGAAGTGAACCCACAAGGAGGTGATTGATTAGTTGCTTATAATTATTCACTCACAAATTTGAAAGGAAAAAGATATTATGCACATAAAATACTTACTTCGAGCATCTTGTGCCAATAATGAGATTTCAAGCCATTTAATTGCTCTACACCTCTTTTCTTGCTCTTTGTAAAGGCTCCCTTCAAACACCTCATGCATCCAGTGGGAGTACGAATTGTAGTAATAGCGCGCTTCACCATCGCCATCTCTAGCTTTGATAACCTCCACGGTGCACGAGGTAAAAAAACACGCCCATTTGGTCTCTCTTGTGGCCAAGCTTCATGCATCCTCCCTGTGGTACGTAGATCCTCCCTTATGCCTACGAAATCTCGTGTCCCATTCAAATGCTCCCAAATGGTAGATGCCACATTCTTGAAGATATGCATGGGATCAAGTAGGTGATTGATCTTGAGGTGGGACCAATATGGTAAACGATAAAAGATAGAGTGTCTAAACAAAAGTTGGTGTTAGCAGGAAATCTTTATTTCTAGCCAATATAGCACACAATAGTTACAAACCCTTATTGGCTCATGCCAAGTGGTGGAGGAGTCGTGGAACCATCCCAAATTCTCATCCAATCTCCTGCGGTGAGTGATTGTGGGAGGACTTCATTCCAAGGGGCAACATATCTAGGATGATCAGGTGGGAGAAATCGATGGTGATTCTCATAGATGACCTTATTCAATGCATCTTCCCGTGAGGCAACTAGCGAAGGACCACAAACAGAACATGCATCGTAACCCGATGTAGTGAGACCTGAACAATAGATGCAATTAAGAGTTGAAGGTGGGTTTAGGGTGCCACATCCTTTGCATATTCATAATTAGAAGTGCAATGCTTACCTGAACACTCGCCATAGCCTGGGAAGTCATGCATCGTCCACATCAAGACTGCTTTGCAGTTGAAGTCTCATGACGAGGGAGGCCTGCTCACATCATGCACCTCGATACCTCTCCAAAGTATCTCTAGCTCGTCAATCAAAGGCTCCAAATAAACATCAAGATTTTTTACTTTATGTTTCCCTGGAATTAGAAGGGATAGCATAACATGTCCTTTCTTAATAGCCATAGAGGGTGGAAGATTATAATTCACCAATATCACTGGCCATACACTGTAAGAGGTGCTTTTGAGACCAAATGGGTTCACACCGTCCATACCCAATCCAAGTCTCAAGCTCTTAGGTTCTTCCTTGAAGCTTGGCCATGTGTCTTCAATATGCTTCCATGCAGGAGAGTCCGTAGGAGTTCTCCACTTGCCATCAAAGAGTCGGCACTATAGACTCCAAACCACCCCACACCCGCTGAGATCACCCCAGAGCACAGCCCAGCCGGCTACACAGTGCGGGCCCATCTCCCATGCCGTCTTATGCCCCTTTCCCCATGCCATCTTATGCCCATTCTGCCATGTCGTCTTATGCCCCTTCCCCCATGCCATCAGGAGGTCCTTCTGTCTCGCAGAGCCATCGGCGTAGTCTTGTGTAGTCAAGACTCGGTTCTCTAGCTACGAGTGGTCCACGTAGTCCCGTGTCGTCTCCAGCTACGAGTGGCCAGTGTACTAGCTCGACACGACACTGTAGCAGGCGTAGTAGCAGGGAGAGTGGTGGGGGATGCATGGCATAGTGCTTTGGAAGGGGTGGCAGTGGGGACGATGATGATTCAGATGATTTAGACGTGCCTCCGAGTGATGGTACGATATTCTATGATATCACTCAGACAGGAGGCATCTTGATGGATGCACGGGGGAAGGACATCATGGCCTTCATGTGCTCTATAATTGCTAACAATTACAGAGATTGCTTTATCCACTACAAAGACCAGCCAAAGAGGTTGGCTGATGAGACCCTCACTGTTGTTCGCTCTAGGTATCCTAACCCCCCCAATCTCCAGTTCACAGATAAATGGGCCAAGTCAGAGATTGTTATGATACTTGACAATAAAAGATCTTCGCTTAAGAGGTAGGCACTAGTGGAGCTTGCCAGGCTTGAGGGAGGTCAACCACCAAGGGGCCCCCGCTCACAAGCGTGAGTGGAAGAAAGCAATGAAGTCAGCAAGGGAGGACCCCAGTCTGCAACACGTGGAGGCACGAAGGATCCAGATGGAGCAATATGGAATGTGCATTTTGGAGCAGGGGGTGTTGATTCATGGGAGGCCCAATTTGTAATTATCGATCTCAAATTATATTGCTTATTTAGTTTATTAGGAGGTTGTTTCTTTGTACTAATCCCTATGCAAATTGTGTCATCTTGTAGCTTGATATCGTGGGCAGATACCCTACTCCTGTCGAGATAGCCTACCACTGCCACCATCGCAGAGGAGATACATGGAGGCACTTCTATCATGATGGGTTGATTACTGAGGAGCAGTATATCCAGGCTACTGGAACGGCCCCTGAGGTATTTGAAAGTAATTAAATAATGTCAATATTATAAGTAAAGATTTGATTTTTCATACATTGATATATGTTGTCCCTTATTTATAGGTCCATGCACAAGACAGCGAGGAAGAAGACGAGGAAGGAGGTGAAGAAGGGAGCACAGAAGGGAGCATGGAAGGGAGCGAGGATTAGTCGTAGAAGTAGTGCTAGCTACTCTTTTTTGTACTTAAAGCCACTGGCTTGGCTTCATGCCTCTTGTATATACACTCCTCTTATTTTTTGTACTTGAAGCCACATGACGTGGCTTAGCTTCGTGCTATATGTACATACAAGTATTTTTTGAGCTTTCAATTTTATTGCATTTTGGAGTTGTAATGTTTTATTTGGAATTGTAATTAAATTGTGGTTGGCTGTAAGAATTGAATTACACAATGTGGAAATGGGATTCTTGTAACTATATAGCATACACAACATACACAGCATTCTGTAAATTTAAAAAAATATATTATAAAGCGCGTCTATCAGTGCATCTATAACTGCGTCTATATACACATCTGTCTATTCGAGAAGCATCTATTTGCACGTCTATAAACGTGTTTATAAAACCGTTTAAAAACGATTCTATACACGCGTTTAATGATGCGTCTATCTGTTTTTTTAATTTTTAAGCAAAGCGTCTATTTATGTGTCTAAATGCGCGTCTATACATGCGTGTGTCTATTATATAGATGCACTGTTAGACGCGGGTCTCTAGACACAAAAATAGACGTGTAAATAGACGTGCCCGTAAGTTTTTTATTTAGTTCAGTAAACACGTCTGTGTGCACGTCTGTAGGTGCTTTGTCTTGTTGTGCCTTCACTACCTCCCAATGCCTCTTTCTTGGATTAGCCATATACCGGCTAACAACTCCCACTGCAAATGCAATGTCTGGTCTAGTAGCTATCATAGCATACATAAGACTCCCAACTGCTGATGCATAAGGAACCTTGGCCATCATGGCCCTTTCCTCATCTGATTTGGGACTATCTGTATGACTCAGTTTCACATATGGAGGGAATGGAGTACTCACTACCTTCCCCCCCTCCATATTGAAATGCTGCAATACTTTTGTAACGTACTCTTTTTGTGAAAGCCAAAGGAGTTTCCTACTCCGTTCATGTGTGATGCGCATACCAAGAATATGACCTGCAAGTCCCAAATCCTTCATATCAAAGGCCTCATGCAACTTGGCCTTTAATGCATCTAGCTCATAAGTATTCTTGCTAGCTAATAGCATATCATCCACATATAGTGCCAAGATTATTAGGCTATTATCCTTAGCCCTTTTAGTGTAGAGGCAGTGATCAATTTCACTCCTTCTAAAACCGTGGGCCCGAATGAAAGCATCAAACTTCTGATACCATTCTCTAGGCGCTTGCTTAAGACCATAGAGACTCTTCTTCAGGTTGCAAACTAAATGCTCTTTGCCCTTTTCTTCAAAGCCTTCTGGCTGCACCATGTAAATTTCCTCATGCAAATCCCCATGCAAGAAAGTTGTCTTGACATCCATCTGCATAAGCTCCATATCCTCTGATGCCACTAGTCCAAGCATGCATCTAAGTGTGGTCATCTTCACAACTGGAGAGAATATCTCATCAAAGTCCACACTTGCATTTCAGCTTGCTGTCTTCTCAAGGGCATCTCAGCTTGCTGTCCCACTTGCATATCAGCCACATTTGGCTCATCATTTCCATCATCTACCCTTGATTGTATACCTGTGGGAGTACTAGGTGGTACCATTTCTTACACATTTGGTGCATGGACAGCTTGCTGTCTATCAACATATGCAGGTGGATTCACATCCTGGAAAGTGATTCTCCTCATTTCCACATCCCTCATGGGTGCCTTATGCATCTTCTTCTCATTGAAGACTACATCATGGCTGCGTATGATCTTCTTTGCTTCTGGATCCCAGAGACGATAGCCCATCGCTCCACTTTCACCATAACCCAAAAAAATGCATTTCCTAGACTTAGGATCTAGCTTCTTTCGAAGCTCTTTTGGCACATGTGCATATGCCTCACACCAAATATACGCAAATGAGAGTAAAAGGGTGTCTTGCCACTCCATGCCTCTTCAGGAATACCACCATCCAAACTCTTACTAGGTGATCTATTGATCACATGCACTGCAGTCTTTATTGCCTCAGCCCAAAAACCACCAGAAAGACTTGCATTGGAAAGCATGCATTGCAATCTTTCTTGAATGGTACGGTTCATCTTTTCTGCAACTGGATTTTGCTCTGAAGTACGAGGGGATGTGAGCTCCCTCTTAATCCCACGTGTATCACAGAAATGCTGAAAGTCATGAGAGAGATACTCTCCACCATTGTCAGTTCGTAGGCATTTAAGCGTTCTACTTGACTGATTCTCAACTAAGGCCAGCCATTTCTAAAATACCTAGAACACATCACTCTTCCGAGCTATAGCATAAGCCCACACTTTCCTAGTTGCATCATCAATGAATGTCACATAGTATTCAGCCCCACCTAATGACTATGTAGGGATGGGACCACATACGTCTGAATGCACCAAATCAAGCTTTTCAAACTCTTTCTTCCCCTTTCTTTTATGGGCTGATTTAGTCTGCTTCCCATAGAGACAGTGCTCACAAAATTCAAAATCAGAGAAACTCAAATGCGGTACATAACCCAAATGGCATAAGAATTTCATTCCATTTTGGCTCATGTGCCCCAACCTGCAATGCCACAAAGAAGTGCTCGGCCGCTTGGTTATTGCAACAACATGATCAAATACCCCTGATACATGTAAGGGATACAAAGTCCCGCACTTGGCACCCCTGGCCAAAAGCATAGAGCCCTTCTGAATTTTCCAACTCTGAAAGCCAAAAGTGGTGTGAAAACTAGCATCATCTAGCTGACCCACTGAAATAAGACTCTTGGTCAACTTAGGCACATGTCTCACATGTTTCAAAATAAATGCAGACCCATTTGCAAAAGAAAACTTTATGTCACCTACTCCCACTATGTCACATGCATAGTCATTTCCAAGATGCATACAACCTGTCTTTCCACTGTTATAAGTGGAGAACCATTCCCTATGGGGAGTAACATGGATTGAAGCACCAGAATCCAAAATCCAATCCTGGGAATATGCATCATTTGAAGTAGTAAGCAACTCTGCAGATAAACTAGACATGAAGAGAATGTCATTGTCACTATCATGTGTGACTGCATTGATCTCCTCGATCTTCACTTTTCCTTTGTCCTCCCTTGGACTCTCTTCCTCTTGATTTGCACCCCAATTTGCATTCTTTTTCTTATCCTTTTGCTCTCTTTTCAGCTTGTAGCAATCCTTTTTCATATGGCCCTTCTTGCCACAGTGGTAACACTCAATGTTCTGTGCCCTAGATTTGCTATGAGACTTCCCTCTTTCTTGGGACTTCCCCCTGAACTGTGATCTGCCCCTTTGCACATTTAAGGCTGCATCTTGCTTGTTGCCATCTGTAGACTTCTGTCTAATCTCTCGGCCAACAAGCTACCCACAACATCATCAAATTTCAGTACTCCACCAGGTGTAGAGTTACTGACAGCTGTATAAAAAGGTATCCCATGAGGACGGCAATGAACATAAGAGAAATATTGCCTTAGTCTCCGCATCAAAATTCATCTTCTGAGCCTGAAGCTGGCTGAAAATAATATTGAATTCATTCTAGTGAGAAGCAATGGAGACCCCTTCCTTCATCTACAACTCAAACAACCTCTTCATGAGGTAAACTTTATTAGAGGCAGTTTTCTTTTCATAAGTGGTACACAGTTTCTTCTACAAATGTTCCGTAGTCTACTCATTTACTACTGTGAAATAAATTGACTCTGCAAGATGAAGTCTAATAGTAGATTTTGCTAATGCATCCAACTCATTCCAATCATCCTCAGACATATTTGCAGGCTTAGCTTCAATCCCTACCAAGGGTTTAATTTGCTTCTTTTGAATAAGCACATCCCTTATTTGTTCTTTCCACAAAGAAAAGTTTGTCCCATCAAACTTTTTAATGCTAAAAAACTCCTTTTCAGACATGGAAGAGGATGCCATGATGCAAATGAAGCAAAAATCCCAAATGCTAGTGCCTACAAGAGAGAATCACACCAAATGCCAGGTGCACCCAAATCTGTATGCCACAATACAGTGAAATATCACCAAAACTCATGTCTCAAAGCATCTAACTCATGTGCATATACTATGCATCCATATGAGCAAATCTGGCCCAAAAGAAAATGCCAACTGCAATGGCAATCCAAAATGCCAGTAAGTGCCAAATAACTCAAGCATAAACACTGTCCACTGGCATATGCATTAATAATATCTCATCCAAGAGAGCATAGCACTATCAGTGCATCACCTGCAATGTGTCAAAGTTGTCCCTCAGCATAAAATAGCATCCATGTGCAAAGCGTCCATAAAAATAGCATCCCACAAGGCAATTTGGGCCTATCAGTGCATCCAATAAGGACCGCAATGCATCCAAATGGCCTATAAATCATCCACTGCAACCCAATGCACACCACAAATGAGCGCACACTGCTCAAGCTACAACCAGAGTGATCTGCATAAGGTATGCTCAAGAAATCATAGTCCCACGATAATGACCGCTACTGAAAATAGAACCTAAGATGCCTCAAAACATGGGCGCCATTGCATAATCGGACTCAGCAAAAAAATTTGCAAATATCTCTCTTCTGCCGAAACTCCAAAATCCCAACCGATGAGTGTGAAATGGGAGTCAACACTTATCCACTGCCATGTGGCATAAATCTAAGGTTTCAAAACCTTAGAATGAAAAATGCATAACAGAGAGACAAAATCAAATACACAGAGATCTATAACTCTGAAAATCCTCCACCGAATCGCGTAAGAATTGACAAAAAGTAGGGGTTTTTAGGCGTCCGGAACGCAATGGGACAAACGGTTTTGGAAACCGTGGTCTCAATCACAGGGTCCAACACATGGACTGAAAAACATTTTTGGAAATAGAGCTGTTTGTAAAATCCACCGGAGTGCGAATGATGAGCAACATTCCAAGCTCTTGAAGTGAAGTGGACACCAAAAGCAAGCAATAGTTGTCTCTATAAGTCAATACGGAGTCTCTGTCATCGAACGGAACAGGAAAAAGCTCAAAAAATGACTTTTTCTTTGAAAACACTTAATAGGCTCTCAAAACCACTTCGCAAAACCAAAGTGACTTTTCCAAAGGTTCCTCCAAGGTCTCTACACACTCGGATGCAAGTAAAGTCACCCATAAAGCTTCCCACAGAGCTGCTGAGCTTCAAGCATTCATGCACTCAGCTAGATCACCCGGGCTCTGATACCAGTTGAGAGTGCTCTCAACGGAAGCAAGAATGAAAGAGGGAGAGAGAAACAGAGAGCCACATAAGTTTTGGTGGGTGCAGAACACCCTAATCTTCTTTTTCATATGTGTTTGAGTATTGTACATAACCGGGGTAAAGGCATAGTGACCTTTAACCCCCACACCCACACCTGCATAAATAGTAGTAATCCAATACATATCTTTGGGTCATTGTCTATTGCCAAGAAAGAGCAACCAGAGTGTAGTCCAACCCTCAATCCTGGTCCTGTCCATGTCCCCAACTCAAGAATGGAACCATTTGGAGGACACAACATCTTCGAGAACATAAGTAAGAATGCAGGACTCGTCTCAAGAGTTCCATGCCATGCTCCCTCCTTGCGTACCTTCCTTGAACGCTGGACCGAAGGCAAGTAATGAGGAAGCAAGTTCCCATCCAAGTTTATCCTCATCATGGAGGCCACACTCTTTACTGATTCCATGTTAAATTTTGGTCTTTGTCCTATCCTCCTCATGGCCATTGCATGGAAAACATAAGACTATTCAAAAAAGCTTAAGTCAATTTCTATGTGATGTATGACACAAGGAGAAGTGAAGCAAACATTTTGCTGAAGACTCACCTTTACGCCAATCCCAAGTGTGTCTGAAATGCCTTGAGGCTCCATGCTTTGTACTATCCATCTACATGAAGAAAATTAACATGTAATAGAATTAGACCCCACCCTAAAAACCGCAAGCCATCATGAAGTGTTCAACATAAAGTAATTTACCTGCAAGTCACCTCCATTTTCAAGCGTACTGCATAGCGCTCCACTGTAGGCAGAGTGGATGGAGAATAGAAAACCAATGCCCATCCATTGTCATCCATCACAGCTGCAGAAATGGCAAAGGAAGAGGAGATATGATCTTTTGTCTCACAACATTCCAAGGTGGAACCTCCCCTTCACCACCTACAGCATACCCTATGGGAAGATCCACAATGTAATAGTCCACACTCCATGTGCATTGTTGTGAGTTTCGTTTCTTCCCTTGTTGGTGCAAAAGTGCAAAGAAATTGGGCAGTTCTTGATATCCATATGCAACCTGTGATTGCATTATCTCTTTGCCCAATTTGATCTAGTCAAGCTCCCATACCTTCACCGAACTCCTTGGTACGAGGGGATGTTTCCAAAGTGACAACATGGATAGTGGAACCCAAATAAAATCAATGGAGAAAGGCTTTCTCACTATCCTAGAGTCATCATCAGCTTACCATCTCCACCCAAGTCTGTATTCTTCCTTCTCCTTGCTTTTGCAATATCAGGATTCCCTATATTTTACTTTTGTTTCTCCATCAATATCTTTTGTTGCTCCTCTAGCTTTCAAAGGTCCTCCTCGGTCATTTCTCCAGAGGATCCCGAATCAGATTTACATTGACCTTTCGAATGCCTTAACAAGAAACACATGGGGCAAGTCAAGCATAGAAAACTACTTAAGAATAATCTGTACAGAAAGAACCAACAAGAAAAGTATACCTCTCTAGCATTAAAGCCTCCTCCTCCACACACTTTCCACTACTCATGTCTAACCACCATGGACAATGCTTTCTCTCCCAACTTGAAAGCCTTATACTTCCTTTTGCACCAGTCGTGCCCTCATGAAAGACTTTATGTGTGTGCATGCAATATGTAGGAGGCTTGAGCACTATCCATGCCTTGCAAATAGATGGAATGGTCTGTATCTTTTTTGTTTCCAGAAAATGAAGAATAAACCTATTCAAACCCAAACAATAGAAAGAATAAGAACATTATGAAATAGAAAATCTAGAATTAGGCAATGAAAGACGAATGTGTATCTGAAAACAACTCTTCTGCTTGCATTCACAAGGTCAACCTCTTTTGCAAGCATGGTAGCCACAGACATGAAGGAGGCAAGGGGCTCATAAAAATCAGTCCGATGTCTTGCCACAATATCCTCAAAATATTCGCATAGTGTTGGATGCTCTAGCAACTCCAAAGAGGAAACACCAACAAAGGAAGCCTGAACCTGTGACAATAACCTATGACACTCTTCAAGAACCTGGTCCATAAAAACTTCCTTTGCAAGCCACCCAATGAAGGCATGGTCACTTGTTGGCATTCCATAACTATTCTTCAAATTCAAATCACAGACCCAAGCAAAGATAAAATTGAAAGCTGCCTAGCCTTGTCACATGAAGCAATGGCCACTTGATACAACTTGTCCAGTGTAACCTTAGCTATTGTGTCTTCATATGGCAAGGACCATAATTTGTCAAACCAATCTTTGCCATGAGCAAGATTTATTATTGACAAAATATGTGAAAAACATATAAACGAAATTCAGCATGACATTTGAAAGCAATGCATAGTAATAATAGTAGACAAAGCAAAAGCACAAACTCACCCTGTGCACCTTCCTCCTGTATGTTTGAGTGACTATTCTTTTAATCCCAACTATCTTAACCTTTCATCTTTATCAATCCTAGGAGGCAACTTCTTACAAGCTGCTTAAAAATCAGATTACCACTTGCCCTACAAAAGCAAGTATGCACCAAAACAAATTCAAACTATATAGAGGAATTGATGAAGCTAAAGCAGAAGGAAAAAAAACAGGAGGTACATAGTATAAGAACTCACAACATAAACCATGCGACCAAGAATAGCTTGTGTGAGGGGATACCAAACCCTTCTTCCTTGACCAATCTCCTTTTGCCGTACAAGTTCAATATTTTTCTTCTCTTCCTCAGTGAAATCCTCCAGAAATACTTGTGCATCACAACCAACAAGTGTACTTGTATGATACAAGTAATCTTTAAGATTTGTTGTGACAATTGCCTCCTCATTCAATCTAGACAATGGATTCTGTATTAGCAATAAAGTAGAAAGTACAAATATGTTATAGGAACAACTAGTGGAAGAATGAAAGATGATACAAGTTAAACCTTTGCAAAGCTGCAATCAACCTCAACTCATTGTCAGCCTCTAGAGCTATAATGTGTGCATGAATCTTGATATGCCTTGCCTTGTTATTTACAAAGACCTCCCTAATGCTCTCCATCCATGAGGCAGTTCGATGGTTTCCCTCCCACACATATAACATCTTGCAGGACAAGAATTGCCATGCAAGAGTCTATTGAAGCTCATGCTCAAACTCAGCATGCCTATGCTTATCCCATGAAGCTCTTATATCATCATCCACCTCTTTGGTTGTCCCATCACACATCTCAATTGAAAGAATAAAGGACCACTTTGTGGGGACATATCCCTCCATCTCAAATGCTCTCTTAAGAGTGGAGAGGCCATTCCTAAGTTATCTCACCTTAGGGTTGATAAGTAATCTTCACAAAGGGATACAGGGTGGCACCATTCCTTTATTGATAGTTATGGACTCAAGAAAATCATTTCCATCATTACCATCCATTGATTCAGGGACAAATTCATCACCTTCTCCATCGCCCTTAGCCTTTCCAGTGTCCTTCTTGGTAGCAAACTCTTTCTCCACACACATCTCTTCAACCCCCTCTGCATTTGGAGATTTGGCTTGTGTGTCAGCAGATGTGGGTGATGGTGTTGCTGGTGCTTGCACCTTCCTTTTGGTAGTCTTTTTCTTCTTACCACTTGCCTTTACACCTATTGGAGATTTCCTCTTTTCTGACCTAGTCATGACTTCTAGCATACACAAAACAAAATTGGATATTAGATCTCAGCCATCATTCTTTATTTATTTTGAGTAAAAGAAAGCTGTTGAATGAAAAATCAATCAAAGAATATAATTGACCATGGTAGAAAAACCTGGTGATCTTGTACCTTGGGCCGATACAAAAATCAATTCAGTTTCCAATCTTCCAACCAACAATATGCAAAGAGAGATTCATGAAAGTCAAGAACATGTATTGACATAGCATCATAAGAACAGTAAAGAGCAACCATGTTGTGAAAAAAACCTAATGTACAATCTGCCTATTCCACCCAAATGAGAATCACAAAAGGAGAAATACCTGAGAGGTAAAGTAAGGGATAAGTATTGACATAGCAACTAGAGAATTATGGAAGTAAAGAGCTCATGGATCCCCATGGATGCCCAAGCTCAGGGATCCTTTGATTCATTGATGCATAGGGAGCCACCCAAGAATATGGGATATAGGAGCTGCCCACCCATGATATCACAGGTCTTTGATAGGGGGAGAGATACCTCTGATATCATGGGTGGTTGCCCATGCAGCTGTGCTACATCCACTATTCCTGAGTGGCTCCCTATGCATCCATGAGCTTGGGCAAGTGTTGCTCCCCAACTAGATCCAATGCATGAAATCAAATGTCAAACCCCAGCTCCACCCAATGCATGAAAGAGGCTACATCCCAAGAAAGGAGCTACATCCAATACTACATCCATGAGAAAAAGAAATCCCAAGGTATCATAAGCTTGGGCATACATGACCATAGGCATCCATAGGCACCCATAGGCATCCCCCATGAAAGGGGCTACATCCAATGCTACATCCATGAGAAAAACAAAACCGAAGGTACAATGTACATGACCATAGGCATCCATTGGGCATCCTCTTTCCCTCTATTCCGCTGTTGGAATAGGGGGAAAGAGGATGCCTATGGATGCCAAAGGATGACCAAGGATGCCAAAGGATGCCAAAGAATGCCAATGGATGCCAAATAATGAAATGAGGTGTGCAATGAGATGGGCATTTGGAGCAATGAGATGGGGACTTGGGGCAATGAGATGGGCCTCTCCCCCTATTCCGCTAGCAGAATATGGTAGGGAAGCAATGAGGTGGGCAATGAGATGGGCATCTGTAGCAATGATATGGACATTTGGAGCAATGATATGGGCAATGAGATGGGCCTCTCCCCTTATTATGCTAGCAGAATATGGTAGGGAAGCAATGAGGTGGGCAGTGAGATGGGAATTTGGAGCAATGAGATGGGCATGTGGAGCAATAATGAGATGAACCTCTCCCCCTATTCCCCAACATAAAGTTGCAAATATTAGCCCATGCTACCATTTTTAAGGCTTTAAAGGGTGATGGTATACATAAACTTCTTATAAAATTTTTTTAAAGATATAATTTGAAAAATCTAAGCATGTATATGGATCTAGATGACTTGTGCCGGTCGATTTGAGTACTTGCATGGCTATATTCAGAGCTCATATGAGAAATTAGCTTCACCTAAGCATTTGAAACTAGCAATGCCTCTCCCCCTATTCCGCCGGCAGAATAGGGTAGGGAAGCAATGAGGTGAGCAATGATATGGGAAATTGGAGCAATGGGATGGACATTTGGAGCAATGAGATGGGCGTTTGGAGCAATGAGATGGGCATTTGGAGAAATGATATGGGCATTTGGAGCAATGAGATGGGACTGCATGGGCAGCCACCCATGATATTAGAGGTCTCTCTCCCCCTATTTTGCCAATAGAATAGGGGGAGAGACCTCTGATATCATGGGTGGCTGCCTATGTAGCTCCTGGGTGGCTCCCTATGCATCCATGAGCTACCATAAGCTACATCCATTGCCCAATGCCATGTACAATGCCCATAGGCCATGTGCATGACCCAATGAATCCATTGAGCATCCTCTTTCCCCCTATTCTGCCGGTCAAATAGGGGGAAAGAGGATGACCAATGGATGCCTATGGTCACCCTAGGATGCCAAAGGATGACAAAGAATGGCAATGGAAGCCAATGGATGCCTAAGAATGGCAATGGATGCCAATGGATGCATGTGGAAGCCCAAGGATGGCTATGGATGCCCAATGATGCATGTGGATGCTCAAGGTCAGATATACCCAAGCTCATGGTCACCCATGCAAGCTCATGGATGCCTATGGATGCCCAAGCATAGGGATCCTTGGGCTCATTGATGCATAGGGAGCTTCATGGGCGGCTGCCACCCATGATATTAGGAGGTCTCCCAATGGCTGCCTATGGTCACCCAAGGATGCCAAAGGATGCCAAAGAATGGCAATGGATGCCAATAGATGCCAAACAATGTGAATGGATGCCAAAGGATGGCAGTGCATTCCAATGGATGCCAAAGGATGGCAATGGATGCTAATGGATGCCAAAGGCTGCAATGCCTTAGGACCTTCATAGGATGCCAAAGGTTGCAATGGATGCCAAAGGCTGCCTCAGGGCCTTCAATGGATGCCAAAGGCTGCAATGCTTCATCCCCTATTTCATCGGTGGAATAGGGGGAAAGAGGCTTCTATTTATCCTTCCCTTCCTTGCTCACAAATGCTCCATCCTCTATTCCGTCAGCGGAATAGGGGGAAAGAGGCTTCTATGAATCTTCTAAGGATGGACATGCTCCATCCCCTATTCTAAGGATGGGCATGCTCCATACCTCAGGACCTTCTAAGGATGGACATGCTCCATCCCCTCTTCTGCCGGCGAAATAGGGGGGAAAAGGCTTCTATGAATCCCGCCCATAGTTGTTGGTACATGCTCCATCCCCTATTCCGCCAACGGAATAGGGGAGAGGGAACACACAAAAAACGAATCTTACTTGGTCGTCTTCAAGGTTTGTCTGATGTAGCACAAGCCTGGTGATTCGAAGATGTCACAAGCCCGCGATTCATATGTAGCACAAGCCCGGTGGAGCTGCTATAGCAGTTCGAAACAAGAAGGGATGGCGAAGAGGCAAGGGAGATTAAAGAGGGAGGGAGCACGACAAGGATGAATGTTGAAGGTGATGTCTAGTGGTACAAGGGGAATGAGAGGTTGGGCGCTCAACAGAGAGGGAGAAAAGGTGAATTCATGCACGACGTGAGGTGGAAGGAAAGTGCATCAATTACTTTTCTTCAAGACCACTAGTCCCTTCCATCATGTGTACAAAAAGGGACGTTTAGCGACGTTGATATTCAAGACCACTAGTCCCATTCTGGACATCATGTGTACAATAAAGCATGTTTAACGAGATTGATGTTTTCACTAGAACTCTGGACCATGTGCCCAATCAAATCCACTGCTCGAACATGTTAGGAAATCACATATTCACTTGTATCCATGTATTTTAACCCATTGTTTTTGAAAGAGAATAAATATTTCTGATATCAAAATATTACATTTAAACAAAAACAATGTAAGGCAGCACTAAGTTTTGAGACAATATATATATATATATATATATATATATATATATATATATATATATATATATATATATATATATATATTTTATTTAAATGCAATGTTGATAGATTTTTAAAAAACATTTTCTACACCATTAGATAAACATTCTTTAGTGAATAAGTATATTTGTAGTTTTGTAAGGAAGCACATAAATTAAAATTTTAAAAATTTCCTAAGGGCAAACCCCTTAGGAACAAATATATTACAAATACTTGATTGTTCACAATTTAATGATGGATGCTCAAGGTCCAAAGTATTAAATACTTATCCATTTGTATGAGATCATATGATGGATGCTCAAGGTCCAAAGTATAAAATAGTTATCCATTTGTATGAGATCATATGATGGATGCTAAGTGTCCTAACTCTTTGACAGTTTTGCAACTATATGTGATCAATCTTTCACATTGTAATATATCTTTTGCAAGTCAAAGACATTATAATATTTTTTTCAAACCCCCCTTTAAAATGTTTCTTAATAACCCCCTTAAAATTTAATAGAATAAAGACATTTATAAACATACCGCGTCCTTTTATTAGTGGCACACATTTTTCTAACTTGTGTTTCAGAATCACCACTCCACCATCTTCCATGGTAGAATATTAATTGCATTTACAAGTGTGCGACATCTTGTCATGAGTGCCACACATTTTAAGACTTGGCATTACTAAATTACTACTCCAATACTTGCCTCCAAGTTTCATAGCTTGTTGTGAACATCTTGCTCTATTCACACCTGCCTCCAAGTTTCATTTCCACTATCGTTTTTGCTTGGGTGGATCCACAATGTGCTTGAGGTGTCATTTCTGCATTCAATACTACCTCTATCACTTACCTCTAAGAGCTACGGCCATTCTTGCTCGTCTGCTTGTGCAACATTGATTTGCCTTTGCATGTCAGTTGGCATTGCTTCAACTCTAACCTTTCGGTATGTCCACCTTCGTAATCTTCCCCTTCCTATTTTGGCATTATGTATAGGGTGTTGCAAGGTAGATACTTCTAGCTTACTAACTCGACTTCAACAGTGTACTGCAATTGCTTTCACAGATTTTGAAGCCTACACTATAAAACAAAGACCAGTTATCCTTGTTCAAAAGATTTCTGATGGAAATGGAAAGTAGTGCTATGCTTCATGATGAGAATGGTGTTTTGTTGCTACAAAAGGTTGCTCAAAATGGTGTGTGCATGCTAGAGGAGAATGAAATAGTTTCGGTCTTCAATTTGATTTCTTCTTCCATCAAGATTCACTAGTGTATGGATGTGTCACAGTGAGAGGTTATGTTTTAAGTGTGATTTGCAATGAGAGGAGATGGGAGGGAATATATCTTGGACATTCAATTTGGGAATAAGTTCATCGTGACTGGAGATAGATTGCCTTCAACAAAAAGAGACAAAGATAAGACATTCCATAGTGTCATTGACTTGTTCCGTAAATTGCCACCCTCTAATTCTCTTTTTATTTCTTTTCAAATGGTCTCTTAAATTAAATTTGTCACAGAGCTACCTAGGTCATATAATGGAAATATTCTGTTTGAGTTGCCTCCAACTTCACTAAAGCAAAAGACAGTAGGATTGGAAAACAAGTTTGATGGTCATGTCTAGAGTGAGGATGTTAGAGGGATGTTACAACAAATATCGTCAGCTTCAATGGTATTGTTAGATTGAGAAAATGTGCAGGTCGATTGCAATGTGATAGTAAGCTGTGTCCTTTCTTTCTGAGATCGGGTGTTAAAACTGAGAGTCGTTGGAAGGGACGATTAATAAAGATTCGCGAGATCCACCAAGTCACAGGTGGTACTCTCAAGTGCTATCATTGCAAGAGTAGTCCACTTTGCATTGCCAGTTGTCCTTGCAAAATGTACATATGTCTTCCAAGAGACACCATGGAGCATCCAGTGAGTAGATGTGCAATTCATGTTGGTTTTCATATGCATTTGGCGGTGGAGGGATCATCCAGGGGGGAGTTGGAGGAGTTGAAAGGAAAGGTTTCTAAAATGGTGGAAAGTAAGCATCCTTCCAGGCCTAAGGCTTTGCAAAATATGGTGGTTGAAGAGATGGTGTTGGAAGCTATCATTCCAAACAATGAACAATCCAATCCCTTGACTGACATCGAATTGGATGCAAGGGCTGCTGCAGGTCGCCCAGAAGCAGAGGTCAGGTGGGGTCGGATTTTTGAGGGGTCAGTCACCCCGGGTCTTTAGGACTCTCTAGTAAATGAAGGTGAAGAAGAGTGTAATGTGCAGTGTCTCCAGGGTCGATTTAGGGATTTTGTCCCGCTCCGGACGCGCTGGCGATGTTAGAATCATCAAATACTGCACATAAAATCAACTTTTGAAGATCATGTATGCAAACATAATAAAAGAAAAAGATTTTGAATATGACTTATTTTATATTTTTACATGGTTTTTGGTATTTTTCCAACGTTACGTTGTCCCTCTTCTGATTGGTCTAGAGCCTATTTTTCTAAACCCTAAAAGGCCCCAAAATGAGCTCCCTTTTTTCCTAATGCTTGGCAAAATTCATCCGGACCTCAAGCGCATGTGGGAGGCCTCTAGCTGATCACACTCAGGCTAAACTGAGGTTCTGCAATTTTGTTAATTCTTTGGCTACCCCATAGGTATCGCGACAGTCGACGGGATAGCTCTATAGCAACGGTCGGAAGCTATAAGAGAGTAGTGGCATCCTGTAATGCAAGAATAGGATTCGTGAGCATTTTGTATGAGCATCTCTCTCTTGTGTGTTATTTTTTTCTCCCAACATTGTGTGAGCTTCTATCTCCCTCTTCGCAAGTTCATTTTGGTATGAGAGTTTCTTGACATACCACAGCTTACAATTCTCAAAGCTCCTTTTCCCAATTGAAATGATCCATAAGCTTGAGATACAACTCCGTCTACTGACCCAACATGTGGGAACCACAAACGACAACAATACACTGAGCCCCCTTTTTGCGCTACTATGAGAAAAACAAAAATGCGGTCTTGAACCTATGGGGATTCAAACCCCCGGGTTGGGTTAATACAGTCGCATATAATGAATCTAATAATTAAACTACTTAATCTTCTAGCAAAACAAAACAATTTCAACCACCATGCTAGTTTAGGATATTCACAATTTCAATCACCGGGCTGGTTTAGGATAGTCACACTTTCAACCACCAGGCTGGTTTAAGACAGTCACAATTTCAACCACTGGGTTGTTTTAAGACAATCACAATTTCAACCACCGGGATGGTTTAGGACAGTCACAATTTCAATCACTAGGCTGGTTTAGGACACAGTCATAATTTTAACCACCGGGTTGGTTTAGGACACAGTCACAATTTCAACCCCTAGGACTTCATAATATAATAATATATTGCTTTTCATTTCTGAATTTCACAATTAGAAAATAACAATATATTGCTTTTAGCACCGGGATGGTTTAGGACAATCATATTAAGTCCAAGCCATCCCGGTTTAGAAATTGTTGACAGTCACAATATAACCATATATTTCTCTTCATTTCTGAATTTCACAAGTAGAAAATAACAATATATTGCTTTTAGCAATGGGCTAGTTTAGGACAATCACATTAAGTCCAAGTAATCCCGATCTAGAAATTAAGTGGTATATGACCTGAACAATAGGAAATTAAATTTAACTAATTTAAGCACTAAGAAACATAGTAATTTTAACCACCAGCCTAGCAGTAATTCCAACCGGACTGGTCATGAACTAATTTCTATTCAACCAGATGGCCGTAATTTCAACCACCCGATTGGTCAAGAACTAATGTCTGTTCAACCATGTTGGTCCAAGATAATCACATAACTAGTGTTTGAGCTGAACTAGCCATGGTTGCATGATGTTCCAACCATTGGACTGGTTTAGGACAATAACAATATGTTTTTGCTCAACCACGCTAGTTCTTTAGGACAATCACATAACTGGTGTTTGAGCTAAACCAGCCATTGTTGCATGATGTTTCGATCACCAGGATGGTTTGGGACAATCACATTAGGTCCAAGCTAGCTTGGTTTAGAACTGAAACAAGTAAACTATCCCAAAGCTCAATCACAAACAACCACCGAGCTAGTTTATGACAGTCACATTAAGTCCAAGCCATCCTGGTTTAGAAATGAAACAAGTAAACCATCTAAAAGCTAAATCACAAATATCCACCAGGATGGATTAGGGAACCACTGACTTGCATTGTATCAAGCATGTGTATCATGTGCTCATCAAACGTCTTACGTTCTGTCTACTTTCTACAAATGTCGTTCTTATTTGGAGAAACTCTCATATTTTCATGCCAAAACATCCTCACTCTAGCAATGACATCCGCACTTAGCCTGTCTCTTCTTTTCTTGCGTTCTATTGAAGCCCACAAATTTCTCAGATTTGGATGATCATGCATTTCTTCCGCTCTACGTTCAACTACTGGAGCCATGTTTGTCCTTCTGATTTGACAACATCTTTGATGTTGTGTGCCCAAGCCATTTCTCCTTTGTTTCAGAGGACACTAACGTAGCTAATGTCGCCCTCTTGCAGCTAGTTGATCTAAACTGTGCACCCATTTCACTTTCTGCAGGCCATTTCTCAGGCTAGAGAGCATCACCTCTTGGGTGTGCATCTTTCAAATAGGATTGTCACTCTATGAACTTTAGGGTGCAGGCTAAAGCTTGTAAAGACTCGAGACTGATATTCAGCTAAAGGGCCTGATGTTGCTGCCTTGAATGATTCCACCACTCATGACACCACAGCTCGTGTTCTTCGCTCCGATGGCAATAATCAAATGTGTACATCTGCAACTGCTTCTTGCTACTGCTTTGCGAGGAGTCTTCTTTCTTCTCGTTGTTTCTCCTTTCGTAAACGTTGTAAAAGTGTCATTTTTCATTTCCATTTCGATACCGTGCCATTGCTTTCCTCGACCCGTAATCTGTTCCTTATGCCTTGACCAAGCTTTTCGGCTTTCTTGTCTCACGGCCTCTATCTGCTTCTCTTGTGAGCCATGGCGAGCTGCATGTTTCCATTGATGCCAACAATCAATGAACTACCAAAATAAACCCTCAAGAATAGAGAGAAGCTAGCTTGTTCAAACAAAGAATAGAAGGTAGCTTACTCGAAAGATGACAATGCCAAACTAAAATATGCACAACCAAAAAAAAGTTATGGAGAGTGTCCTCAAATGGGTGTGCATAATTTTAGCACAAAACTTAGAATTTGCAAGTCCTTCTTGTGGGGAGATCAAGAGAGAATATCTAAGGTAAGATGGGAATTTTGCACAACTCCAAAAGAGAAAGGAGGGCTAGGGGTTGTGATGAACATTGAGATGGCTATAAGGAAGCTGGCAGCTACATGGATGATTAAAGATGTTACTAACCGTGAGGCTGATTGGTCCCACTTACTACTAAGAAATGTCAAATAACCAAGAGTTGTCAGGTCCAAATGGAAAGCCCATCCTATTCTATCTGCTATAGGAAACCCAAAACCTTGCAAAGCTAATGGTAGCCAGTTATGGAAATCTATCTGGACTACTTTTGAGGAGATTAAATCTAATATGATATTTTTTGGTAAAGGTGCCTTTATGGCCATAGACTCCATCTAGATCTCCTCCATATTCAGAAACTCACAATTGCCAGATGAAAATTTCTTGTCTACTAGCATCATATTCAAGAAAGGTCTTCAAACCTGGGGACAACTGTGGTGTAAGAGAAACTTCAGATGGAATAACTGGCAGGAAATTAGAAGAGAATTCTCTCTTATTAATCAACATTCCAATATAATAAATGACAAGCTATCCCTCTGGCAAGGGTAGATGCAATGGAAAGGTGGTTCTTTTCTAATTTGGACAAGATAATTCAGTTGGGTAGGTAGTTCTACTACCCATTCCTACTCCCTCTGATGACATTGGAAGTATTTTTAGGATCCTAAATAAGACATGGAATCTAGTGGAGCAAGAGTGAATGGATGTGCTTTAGGCTGTCATTTCTTTTTTGGTGAAGTTCTTATCTGATGCTTTAATGTTTCAATTATTTATCTCGAGTAAGCCTAGAGGTGCTTTGTGCGCAGAATCTTGTTCGCATTCACCATGGCCTCCCCTACATTGGCTCTTCTTGTGACCAACGTGCCTACGCCAACTAAAAGGTTGCTAAATAAGGGCAAGTGGCCCATTGCGAAGCTTGCGAAGCAAATTATTGAACCCGCCACTAAAGCACGATGAGATAAAGCCGCACAGGGTTCTTTATCGAAGGCCATGGCATCCCCATTCGAGCTAGTGCTACTTCAAGCCCCATACAAAATAGGTCATTCGACAAACGAGGTAGGTTTGAATTTTGTTGTGGTTTAAAACACATGGATAAGCAAAAGTTCAACAATGTAATTTCATTTTTTAATTCAAAAATCAATTTGTATGCATTATTGTCTTCATGCTTTCTTATACATATGCACTTATACATATGTACATCTATAGTTATATATATGAATACCTACATACGTGTTCATATACATATATATCTGCACATATGTAGCTACATAGCTATACAATCACATATAATATATATTTCTAATATGTTTTGTATATGTGTAATGGAACACGTATGTTTTGTATAATTATATGTCTCTATTCTCTTGTAGAGTATATTCATATCTACATATGTGCCTATATTCCTATATATTCTTACATTTGTCTACGTGCATATGTAAAATTGCATATGAGGCACTAGGATATGTGCTTATGCATGTTTTTTAAAGTACACACATTTGTCTACCAACATCATAGTACAAAGAAAGAGCTAAGTGCATGACCGCATGGAAAAGACCGCCTCCACGAACTAGTTCATCGATTTATATGGATTTGCAGAAGCGGACATCGCAAGCATGGTGTGGGAAAAGTTACTAACAACTCCCATGCACACCACTCCTTCATCATGCATATGCCCATACCAGTAATATGCAATAGGAAGGAAGTAGCGGACAACATTCCGAAAGGAAACCATCAAAAAGAAAATCATGATGGGCTTCCTACTGCATTGAGCGAGTCACCGTAGCTATTCCTTCATGATGCCAAAATGCAAAGGAAAGTGATGGGCTTCATATGGCATTCATCGAGTCACAGACCATGCCCATAGGTATTTGCTTCATGCAAATGCATGCACCACACAGAAAGAGGAAGTGATATGAAAACAAGACAGCAGAACATGCACATAACTCGAGGCATGCACACGAGTCACTGACACGTGTACTTTGACAAAGGGGCCCTTTGGAAATGGAGGGATTTCTAAATACTGCTAGACTTAGCTTTTCCCCAAATTGTTTCCACTTAAGCCTCCCCATGGTAGGCCAAAAATAGATTTAAAAATATTGGCTTTAAGCATGGCCATGCAATGTCCATGGTAAATTAACAAGAGGGCACTATGGGGTGCCCTAAAGCACTCTCTCATTGTCTATGATTCTATGTTTGAACCATAACTTTTAAAACTTTTTGAATGTTATATAAGGACACGAAAGTTATATCATATAAGGACATGAAAGTTATATCAAATAGCCCAAGCTTGTATTTAGTTTCTTTGAATATACAATTGACTAGCTTGTTATGTTGTCATGAAATCACTAGCACATTATCGCATAGTAGTTGTAGGAAATATTGTTGTTGAGTAGTTGTCCATGCTTTTGTTTGTGAGGTACATCATTGAGTAGTTGCGAGGTACGTCTATTGAGTAGTTGTGTATGCTTTTGTTGTTTGTTGGTGGAGTTGTGTTGACATGAAGTTGCTGGCATGTTTTCCTCAGTCTAACTTGCTATGTTGTCATGAAGTCACTAGCATGTTATTTGCACAATAGTTCCAAGAAATATTATCGTTGAGTAGTTATCCACGCTTTTGTTGGGAGGTACATCATTGAGTAGTTGCGAGGTACATCCGCGGGAGTAGTTGTGTACACTTTTGTTGTTTGTTGCATGAAGTTGCTGGCATGTTTTCCTCAAAGTAGTTGTAGGAGGAGATGTTGTGCGAGGTTTACCATGGAGCTAAGTTGGCTTTTGTTGTTTGTTGGTGGAGTTGCTCATACTGTTTCACTTTGGTGGGGTTGCTCATACTCTTTCTTCAGGGAATGGAAGGATTCTCCTTTCTTCTCTGAGACTCTTACAAGGTTGAGGTGGCACTTTCAGCCTCACCCTATGTTGTTTTCCACCTCATTTTGAGGGGGTTTATTTATCCTCATGGTTTCATGATGTATTCCACTTTGAGCTTGCTCTCGCAAGTTTTTTCTCTTACTTAATAGAAGTCTCTTTCTTGGGAAAAAAAGAAAAAAGAAGAGAATTAAATCGAATTGATGTGCTCATAGCTACATATCACTAGTTGTCTATCTATTACTATAGATACATATATGCATGGCACCTAGATTGATGTATTAAAAAAATAAATGATAATCATAAACATATATTTAAATTATAAACATATTTAGATGGTATGTAAATCATTGTGCCCCTGCAGGTCGTGAGGCACTGGAGGTAAAAGGTGGCGATACCAAAGGAGCACTCTAGTGAGTAGGAGCTGTACCACCACCCTGAGGAGGACCACCCTATCGAGGTCGAGGAGCAGGTGCTAGACCTGTACCACCCCCTGTCGAGGTCGAGGAGTAGGTGTTGGACCTGTACCACCCCCTGTCGAGGCCGTGGGGCAGTAGCTATACCAAAGGGCTTCTTGGGCCTTTTCTTCTTCCTGGGCAATCCCTGGTAAAGTGTCCACTGGTCCTACATATCCTGCATTGGTCTTTCCTTCTTGCAATCTCTACTCTCTGGTGCAAAAAGGAACCATCCAAGCACTGGATCATAACATGGTCCACTGTGAGGTTGGGATCCTTATGGAGGACCCTAACTCTAGGTACCCCATCAGCCTTGGTTGCCTCTGCTACAATCAACGGCAACCCAGGGAGGGGTGGGATCTCAGGAACTGCACCAAAATGCTCCCCAATAACAGAAAGAAGTCGATGGTAAACCTGGGGAAGCCCGGGAAATCTAATGAAGAGCAAAAATATTTCCTTATCTACCTCCATGGGGTCGAAACCAATATCGAAGGCATCAAAGAAGATCTTCTTGTTTCCCAAGTGTAAAAACTCAACTTTGAGCATGATGCTCGCAGCCTCTGGAGTGTAAAAAATAACCTGGAAAACACCTCATCCCAGAAGACGAACATCTAAAAGTCGTGGAGTGAGGTCTGGGGGGAGAGCCGCAAGCATCCAGTCTTTGGCTTGGGATCTGGAAGGGTGAGACCCAAAGATGTGTGTGAGCAACGTGGTAGAGCATTCAATCTCTACGTCCTTCTTGAGCTACTGCAACTCGTCTTTAGAAACAAGAATAGTTTTTGCAGCCGGTGGAGGTGGAGTAGGATTGGCTGATGGAATATCCATCGCCAATCGAGGTGAGGAGGCCAATTCGAACACTTTTGAGGCTCCGTCCACTCCAAAAAAAGCTACGGGAGAAGGAAAGAGGTGGGAGACAGGAAGGGGGGGACATGAAGGAGAGTAGAGAGATTTGGAGAGGAGAGGGCTGAGGTGGGGGTAGGGAGCGGGGTAGAAGAGAAAGGGGAAGAGGAGAGGTAGGGAAGGGAGCGGGGAGAGGGCGGAGTAGGGGGCAGGGTAGAGGAGGAGGGAAGGGGGCAGGGTAGAAGGCAAGGTAGAGGGCGAGGAAGAGGGGAGGTAGGGAGTGGGGTAGAAGGTGGGGGTAGGGAGCGGGGAGGGGGCGGGGTAGAAGGGAGCAGGGAGGGAGCGGGGAGGGGGGGTAGGGAGCAGGGAGGGAGCCTGGGGGGGCAGGGTAGAAGGCGAGGAGGGAGCGGGGTTAGGAGGTGAGGTAGGGAGCGGGGGGTAGAAGGCGAGGTAGGGAGGGGGTAGAAGGGAGCAGATGAAGGGGAGGGGGCGGGCTGAGAGGGGGTAGAAGTGTGCGGGATGAGAGGGGAGGGGCCTGATTCGAGGCTACATAGAATTTAAATGATCAAGAGAGAAAAATTATATATACAACTTGACATATAATATTAAACCGTTTTTTTGGCATGTGTAATCAATTTGCAAGAATCGTATTGAAGGTTTGTTACAATGGTGTATTGCATCAATATTTGTTCCATTTTCAATTTTCATTAATTTTATTTATGATGGTATATTGAAATAATTTTTTATTTAGTTTATATTCAATGTAGTTTTGAATCAATTCTCATAAAGTGAAACACTTTGTTTAATAGCTTGCACATAATGTCAATCATCCTTGCCATACTGTTGATCATCGCCAGCATGCTACTGGGGCTTACCATCATCTGTGGATGCTTTGTGGTCTTGTACTGACACGGACTACACACCTTACTGGCGGCCCAAGGCACCCACCAACATCCTCTCGGTGCAGTATGAGGTGCTATCTGCCTTCATCTAAATCCTTTTTGGCACGCCACACCCATTGGCTTCAATTTTTTCCTGTCAACAACTTTGATACATCAATATGGATATTGCCATCTATTGGCTTCTTTTTTTGCCGGGCCCATTTTTTTGTAATAGTAATGTTTTCGAAGATGCGAACTCCAAAACACGAATATGAGCAGCTTGTAACTTGAAATGTATAACAATTGTTGATGCTTATAACAACACATTTTGTCAAATTATTGTGAAGAGACTGAAGTACTTGACGTCGAATTGTCATACTTTGAAGTGAAACTGTAAATAATGCAATGCTATTATCACACACTTCACGAAACATTCGCAATTGAAGTAATTAATGTGGATGTCTAAATAATGCAATGCTATTATCATGCGACGTATTATGTCAAATTATTATTGTGCAATTGTTGAAGTAATTAACGTGGATGCGTTCGGATATGGGTTGCACAATTTTCATGCTATGAAGTGAAATTGTAAATAATGCAATGCTATTATCACATGATTCAACATGTTGCAAAATTAGTTTCACCATATGCAACATATACTTCGAAGACTATCGTCAATTAAAAAGAAGATTAACAACGCCCCAAAACACTACTATTGGTCAACAGACCTCAAAATGGTAGCAACAATGACCTCAGCTCCTGGCCCCTTGCATTTTGCAATTCTTCTATGCACATCACCCAAGAAATGCAACCTCATTCTTAAGTGAGAGCCACTATATTCTTGATGGCACACATTACATCTCCACACCGTCTGCCATCTAGCATCGTAACATTATTCTCCACGTTTGCGATAACTTCGGTAATCTCCATGGAGGTAAGTCCCAAACTCAGTGGATGAATGTTACTGTTTGAATGATGGCATTTATTTGTAGAGGAGTCACGGCGAACTCTTCCTGTACTATCTCATGTGGAGCCGAGGGCTTACTCCGAATCATCTTGGACCCCATAATCACATGTAGCCGCTCAAATTTCCTCCACTCGGTCTTCGGTAGATCACACCCCCAGAAGGGTGCTGCATACATGGCTGTCGGTCACACTAGTGTGTCAAAGAGCCAGCTCTTCTCGGTGGGTCCTGGAAGTGTGCCTGGAAACACAGTCTCTGTGGTTGAGCTGAAGCACTCCGCCCTCGTGTGAGTCATGCCTGGACTGCATGGGTCATCGTGAAAAGGGGTCCTGTGAAGACTGCTCCTAGATATGTGTAGGACTGCACTATCTCCACTGCCTCACCACCACGATAAGTGAAGCTAAGTCGACGAGTCACTACATGTGAGGTGTTGAAGACCATAAGATAGACTCACAGAGATAGAGTCATGGGTAAGGAAAAGCTGAACTTGATTTATGAAACAAGTACAATGTTTCCAACTCATTTTATAGGCAAAGGGCGCCTTGTCTTATACATCATCTACAATGTCATACAGAATCAAATCAAATCGTATCTAATCTAATCTAGCCCCCAAAAGTTAAGTGACCCTTCAAAATATCTAAGGATAAACCCAAATCCCATTCAAAGTCAAGCTAATACTCAAAAAAGAGCCCTATTCCACACTATAGCTCCGAGCTTAAACCCCTGCCCCAGAGAAAAGGGTGGTGAGACCCAAGGTTAACTATAACCGACCTCAAACCCACCACAATACAGCAAGGAGACAATCTTACTATGCACGTCCTATGCCACAAACCATCCCCTCAATCAGCTCGCGACCAAGGCTGGGACCATTACTAATGTCGCCCCCTCCCCCCCCGACTCCTAACTAGGGTTGAAAGAATATCTTAGGAGCCTTTAATAAAATGAAGGTGCTCATACAAATAAAAGAAATACAATCATTGGGGGGACTACTTGGGGTAGAGAACCCTTACATACCCTCACAAATCCACTCAAAATTTGGGAAACTTAGAAAACAAAATCTTCATCCTGAAGATTAAGTTTCAAAGGATGCAAGCATTGGCCTCAAATCTGCAACAAGGTTGCCATGGTGCCTTGTTGCTCCTTTTCCTTCTTTTTTTGAAGGACTCCTTGTGCCCAAACCGCTCACTTTGCTAGAGGTTTCTGCATTGTTTCTTTGATCCTTCTCGAGTAGCAAGTCCACTATTTTCTTTAAAAGTGGTTGAAGCCACACATTGTACTTCTAGCAATAACTAAAAGCATGCTACATGCTTCATACTCTTGATGAGGACAACCATTTTATCCTCATCCTATGGCTCACTTTTAAGGCTAGTGGGCTGGTTGATGATGGAGTGCTTTGCAACCAAGGGATCATTAAGTTTATCACTTTTTGAGGTCTTTAGTTCCTAAAACTTACTCTTTAAAAATACTTTAAAATTGGTAATCTTATTAACAAATATAACTTCAAGCACTCTCCAGATCTTGTGTGCTATCGATTTAAAATCGACGTGATGGATAAGGGAATCAGCTAGCCGAAGGCCTATAATAGCAATTGTCTTTTAATTGTGTTTGCTTCCAAGGTTTGAATGCTGCTTAATGTGAAAAAGGAATCTCCTCATGACCAGAACCCAAATCTCACAAGCCTTCTCAAATTAGGATAAAGCCTTATGACACGGGAGGGGTTTTGTGGGATAATTGTATTTCCCGTATGCTGAAAGGGGTTTTAAGGGGTATTTGGTGGGAAATTCATCCTATGTGGCAGGTCGTAATTTCCCCACCTTTCTCCCCAACATTTGACCTTGGTGTATCTGTGGGAAAAGAGTGAGGGCTGCCTCCTTATGACATGCAAAGATGTCCACATCATAGGAAAGTCTAGAAATGGTGGGAAATACTACTTTTCCAATGTTCCCAATTTCCCACCATATCATTACCCCTTCAGTTTTATTTTTGTCTGCCATGTGGGAAATCCAATACCAAAGCATTTCTCCACAGCATTCGTGGAAAGGAAGGATGCGAATAGAGCCATCTCAAGAAAAATATGCTCAAGACTTGAAAAGGAAATCAGAGAAAGGAGAGTAACTATCAGTTAAAAACATAGCATTGCAAGATTGGTCACCATATGAGAACTGTCAGGGCAGATAAAACGATTTTGTGCAGCAACTAATCCCAAATGATACGAGGAAGATCGTCAAAGAAGGCCAGAAACAACAACAACTTCCTGCCCGATGTGGTGATAAACCAGATACAGGAGGTTAGCAACACAGTTAATGTGGATGTATGACTGTTTGGGCATCAAATCTGCCTCCAGTACTGATCAAACCAAAAAAAAAATGGAGGGAACTGGCCATTGCTTGGTGATGATTCTCTAACAGACCTATGTGTTGACCAGGGTGAGAGCAGAAAGGCAACATATCAGTAATAGAGAGAAGAAAGGCATAGACTCTTCACAGCTAGTGGCGCATGAGCTCCAGACTTGGAGTAGAATATATCAGTAGTTTATGCTATTTTAGTTACTCCAACATGTGCATAGCGATGAAGAATTTGTAACTGAATTTCGACAGGCCAACAGCATTACTAAACTTCTCTAAAAGATGTCGACTAAAACAGTACGTCGATTTCAGGACTTTGGAGAGGAGACATGAAGGCAAAGATACAGCTTGTTTGACAGCTCCAAATGTGACGGCGATTTTCCCTCAGGAAGCAGATCGGCCTGCCTTTGAAAAACGGGACAGATCTCCAAGAGAATGGTGGCCAATGGTGACCTCTGCTGCAGCAAATGCATGGCCAGACAGGTGATGGCCTAACACGGGGGAAGCGTGACAGTTCCAGCAATAGCTTCATCAAGGCAATGGTCATGAGCTGAGGATAGTTGATGCGTCATTTTATAGGCAGAGGGTGCCTTGTCTTACATCATCTACAATGTCACACAGAATGAAATCAAATCATATCTAATCTGATATTGCCCCAAAGGTCAAGTGACCCTTCAAAATGTCATTCACACTCAAGCTGATACCGTAGAGCCCAAGTGCACACTATTGATATGAAAATACGTCAATAAATCGAATATGCCGGAAGAAAAAATGACATATCAAATCTGCAACCTATTCCACATGCAAGGACAAGCAAATTTCTCACAGAGCCACTTTGATCTCCCATACAATAGGCTTTGATCAGGCAAGGAAGGCCTTCGTTCACCCCTCTTGCCACAATTCACCATCATGTCAAATGAGTTACCATTTAAAAGAGATGCAAGCAGTTGAAAAATGGAACCTGAAATAGTCGATAGATGTCAAGAAAAGAATCGATTACAGTTTTAGAATCGTTTTGTTGGAACTCTTGTTGCAAAAATATCAAAGCACCTCTGCTTGAATGTGTTTCATCTTACTTTTTGTTGTGCCAAATGGGTAAGGAGGCCTACAAAAAGGTGCCCTTAAGTACTGCATGGGTACTTACACTGGTAAGGTGATGCCATTTGGGTCAAAACATGTGCTGTCGACCTTTCAAAGATTTATGGTCAAGACTTGCAAAGACTGCCTAACAAAGTTTATGACTATCTTTCTTGATGACTTCGTGTGTATATGCCCTACAGAGCGCATCTTCAATGTCTTGGCCAAGTTTTCCAATGATTTCGTGAAAATTCTATGTACATTTTGGGAGTGCTACTCAACCACAATTTTTTGAGAAGGAATTATGAAAAATGCATGAATTTTTCACATTAGTTTTTCGTAAAAAAGTGAGCTCTTGTTTACTGTGGAAAGTTCTGTATACTCCATGAAAATGACAGTTTGTAACATGTACCAGGATTTGAAACTTTATTCTTAAAATCTTACAAATTTAACTAGGATTTACATCTTTCACTAAAATTTGAAGGACAATAGATAATCGTATTATGTTTGACAGAGAACATAAAATTGGGAAAACTAGCTCTCATATAAAAACATCCATGATTATGACTCAGCAATCCTAGAGGACACACTGGAACCTGAGACATTGCATCAACTCAGGTCTTTTATTGAATTTATCAGCTTCTATCAGCAATTTCGCTGAGAGTTTTTGACCCTCCTTATGAGCTAACTCATAAAGAAAACAATTTCTAACAAACAGACAGATCAAGATTGCTCAAAATAAATATATTATAAAATTGAGAGTTATAAGGATCGAGAAAAAAAAGATTTACAAAGTTTAATGATGTGTATAACGTGCTTCTTGCTGACATGATCTGAAGACAATAAATTTTAGAGTTTCCCTTCTCCAAATACATTTGCATCTAGCTTTTTTACAAGAGCACAATAAATTCGGTAAAGTTTGCAGGATAATGTGGACAGAATATGATGGTATTGTTCATGGTTATTAAGCATCCTTATGGTACATCTAGCAGCTTATGGTTCTTCTGACACGATAAGGTGGGACACCTTAGATTGGGAGGGCCACCTCATAGAGTCCAGAGTAGGAAGTTCTAAACATATTATTTTGCTTGTAATTGATGCAACATGTCCTTATGGTTCATCTAGCGGCTTATGGTTCTTCTGACATGTCAGACACCTTAGATTGGGAGGACCACCTCATAAATTCCAGAACAGGAAGTTCTAAATGTATTATTTTGCCTGTAATTGATACAATAAACTTACACAGGGTCATCATTTACATCGAATCTCTAGACTGACATGTATAATGCCAAATCTAAGGACCTTCAGGATTCTTCTTTGCCTCTTGGGTTCTTATTTTGTCACTCATAAGCCTTCCCAGCTCTGAGTAGAAGCTTGCCACCTTAGTATTATTCTTGTACTTTTGTATAGAATCAGGGTTTTCTCCAATTTGCTGAACAGCAAACATAATTTCTGGATCCTCTAGGCCAGACTTGATGGCCTCATTTTCCATCACATCTTTCACAAGCTCTGTTGTTGGCTCCAGCATGTCTGTATTATCAATACATGCAGCAGTCAAATTTTGATAGTAATATGCAAAAGGAAGTTCTATTGTTTCATCCTGGTCATCAGTAAGAAGGTTGGGTAGAAAATTTAGTTCTTGATTTGTAAGTAGTGTCTCTCTTGCTTCAGGAGGACATCACTAGAAACCTTTTTTGCAAATCTTCATCACTGATTTATATATTGCATTTCACAAGAAGGTAATGTACAATTGACAAAATCGGCAGCCACAATACACCTGACTAATAATCCTCTTGTGGACCACATTTCCGAGCTGGGAGACTGCAAAATATAAAACATGATGGAAAAGAGATTTACCGGTTATCTCTTTCCTAAGCAGCTCCCTTGGAGACTCCTCAAGCTTCACTCTTAGGAAATCTGCAAAAAGTTAAACATGCCATTCATAAGGAAGCTGTTCTTCCCTTGAAAACTATAGAAGGCATGTGATAGTCTGGTCGAAGCTTCACGTTGCATTGCTCACATTGGGTTCATCACTTTCTACCAGAATCATTTTAGTGAGATAAGGATGAGCCTTTTTTACTATCCCCCCTCACTCTCTAAAGCTGTAAGTGCATAAAAATTTCTCTATCCTTATTCACTTCTGGTGATCATTACAAATCCATGGCAATGCAAGTTGATTTGAAAAAATGTGTGCTCAGACAGTATAAAGGCGGAAGAATACAGGGATTTTCTTGTGCTTAAGGATTGAGCAGAACATTAAAAGTATTATATAAACTAGTCCTCAATTGTTTATCGAAAGTTGCAAATGCAATAAAATCACTCGAATTTCACTCACTTCCTTAAGAAAATGCAAATCCATGGCAAAGAAACTTGGTTTTTAAAATCTTCAGCATAGAGACAACACAGCCCTAAATAGCTTAGAATTGAGCAATTAAGCCTAGATTTCTACACCCAACTGTTATGTGTCTATGTTCTCACACTTGACTTAACCTTCTCCCGAGTTGGGGAAGGCTCATAAGTCCTACGTGGTAGACCCCCTTGCTGTCACGTCTAACCCAATGGGCTATTCACACCAACTTTTGGTAAGGGCATGCTCTCTACTAACGATAGATCCCTGTAGGGGTTCTCTTTCTAGGTTACCCCATAGAACATTGTAATGTTCACCCCAAGGCCTTCCCTTAGAACACATATGCCAACATTTAGCCATAGGTTTAGCCCATGCTCTATTGCTCGAAGGTCAATTCTTAGGGCAAAACAGCCTCACTGAGGGGCATTGGTGCTCTCACTACATTATGGTGCTGTGCCCTAGTCACTCTAGTGTGGGAGAAGCTGCAATATCAATTCACATGTATAGGATTGTACCAAAAGCCCTCTAGTCACTACTTAGAGGTCAGATCGCCACCTAACCTATATAAGTACTGATCTGGTTATTATTGCCATAGGTCATCTATCACAGTCTAGTGTAAAAGGATGTATAGGTCATCCTTTCCACTTTGCATGTATAGGATGTTATTTGGTCACCTACCTGTACTAGATGCCCTCTGGTCATTGCCAGAGGTCATCTCGTTGCCCGACCTATAAAAGTATAGTCATTTGGTTATCCTTCTACCATAGGTCCCCTGGCATCCAGAAAAGGCCAAATTTATAAAAGATATGCCATAAGGGATGGTATGCTGAAAAGAAATGGAAGTTCACAATTGGTAAAGTGCATTACACCAAAAATCTTACGTCTCGTACAATTCCTAAAGCCCAAAGTCAGAACAAACTTGCTGTTAGAGCTGCCCCGAGTGCCGGGCTGCTCCTGCTGCCCTTCCCCGCCATCTCTTCCTTCCCACAGCCCTCCCCTGCCTCCTCCTCTGCCATCACCTCCCCTTCTCCCCCACCGTCTCCTTCTACCGCCTCCGCCATCACCTCCCCTTCTCCCCCACCATCTCCTTCCTCTGCCTGCTCCGGTCCCCATCTCCTCCCCTCTCTGCCCCCCCTCCCGCCTCCGCTCTCCGCCTCCTCCATTGCCTGTCCTCTCCTCCCCTCTCTGCTGCCCCTCCTGCCTCCCCTCTCCACCTCCCCCTGCTGCCTCTCCCGCCCCTCGCTGCCCCTCCCGCCTCCTCCCATGCCCCTCCGCCATTTCCCGCCTCCCCTCTCCGCCTTCTCCACCTCCTCCTTCCCGCCCCTTCTCTGCCTCCTTCTCCCCGCTATCTCCGCCGCCTCTCCCCACCATTCCCCGCCTTATCTCCACCTCCCTCCTTCCTTCAGCCTGCCTCTTCCCTTCTTCCTTTAGCTCGCCTTCTCCCGCTTCCCCCCTTGTCTCACATTCATTTCTCTGCCTCCCCTCTTCGCCTCCTTCCTTGTCCACCTTCCAGGTGGCTTTCCCCTTTTTCCTTTTCCTTCTTTACAACGGGAGTCTTTGTGCTTTTTCGGAGAAAGGAAATCTTGGTGGTGACCCTTGGTTTGACCAGAGGGGCTCTATGGCAGCACCCTCAAATCCCATACCTGTAAAGGTCCCTTCTCCAGCCGACAAGCAATAGGTACAACAAGCAGTTCGGTTCCTCCAAGACAAGGTGATCGTGGGCATAATTGTGGGCCTAACACCCACAAGGAGACATGTGAGAGAGTGGCTCCAAAAGAGCTTGGCACTAGAGGGAGACCACATCCAGGAGATCACCATCTACGAAAGAGGCATCTTCCTCATCCAGCTGAGCTCCCCACGCTACCGCCTTGACACTGGTGGAGCGGAGCCCCATCCTCCTTGGCCCGCGTTTGGTGTACCTCTTCCCTTGGTACCACGGTTTTACAGTGGAGGACATGGACAAGACACACCATGTTTCCCGATTTCCTATTACGCTCCGCTGCCCAGGGCTCCCAAAGGAATACAGAGCCATCCTCCCCTCTATTGGTCGATCATTTGGCACGGACCCCTTCAAGGGAGAGGCATTGAGTGGCCCAAAGAGTGCCCCAGGAGGTCCGTTCCGGGTTTTGGACGCATCTATGGTCCAGTTTACGGTCACAGAAGATCTCCTACTTTTTTTGGCTAGCCGCCCACGGAGGCTTGCCCATTGGCCCATGGTTGGAGCAAATGCAGGTGGAGGGGCAGTATCATTGTTGCTCTGATGGATTTCTGGAGATGATTCCTCATTGCCTCTAGAGCTATCATAGCACAGTGAGGATTTGGATGGGAGCCCTCAAGATTATGACCCGCATGTAGAGCCTTCAGAGGGACGTCACTTGGGGGATGGTGGCTTGGCTGACTGAGGGAGGTCACACGTTCTACATTGATGAGGTCTCTCCAGCTTACCGGATACAGGGTCAGAGCATTTAAAGGATAGAGCTCCATGAGGCGGTCCCTCTTGATAGCACGGATCCTCATCCCCCTCCCGAGGACAGTGTGCAGGAGGTAGTCGCCAATATCACGGCTTGGAACATTTGGGTTGCCCACTATAGTTTGGTGATGGGTGAGCATCCTCGGCTACCTTGGTCGCCATCTAGCAAGATATCATCTACACCCTGCGCTCGACCTGTGAGCGTGTGACCTCGGGCTCTAGGGCGATTGTCACGAGGCACACACATTTCTGCAAGGCTTGGCCTGCAAGAGTTCGCGAGGGATTCGCTGGCTGTATAGTCCCCCACTTGGCTGCCAGCCCCTATACTAGAGATTCCCGAGGCAGTGAGCTGGGTTTCTACAGAACAAGCTGGTCTTTTCTTCTTTCAGCCTTGATTCCATCGTTCTTTCTGCGGAACAAAACCTTCAGGGCTGCTGTTTTGTATGAAGTTTTTCAAGCATTAATAGAAGGTTCCTTTCTTTGGAGAAAAAAAAAGTGCATTACACCTCAAAGTTGATCCATAAGAGTATCCTTGTACAGGTGAATGAAGTTCACAATTAGTAAAGTGCATCACACCTCAACGTTGATCAATAAGATTATCCATGTATGCTAAGCCGTTACCTATTTTAAAGTCCAATTATTCAATCGTTAAAAGTCCATAGATGCGTGAAAGCCTTCATCTTTCTTCTTTCAATTGAAGACTTGCTCCCATGGTGGCTCACTGAGCTGAATATGACCTCTTATAACATATTACTAATAGTTCATACTCGATTCAACTGATAATAGTTAGATGGATCTTGTGGGCACCAAATCATGGCCCAAGGGGGACCATATACGCAAGTACATGATTGGCCAGTAACGGGCCTAATATTTCCAAAATCTTGTCTTCTATGCTTTAAAACGAAGCAATCCTAAGGAAGGAGATACAATTAAATACAAATAAATAATGTTTGTGGACTCGAGTGGCATCCATTGCTTGGATAATACTTAACAAGCAAGAAATGAATTGACCCCTAAGAAACATTACATGTTAGATATCAATGCTCCACTCTCGTGTAACTACGCGGGAACCAGCTAACTCTACTTGTAAGCCCCCCATATCAGGAGAAGGCATTTGAGTAGCTCGGTTATCCGGTAGGTCCTGGTTTGGACACCAGATGGGGGCCATGTGTGGCCTGATGGCTGGACGGCTTCAGATAGAGTTGGCACACCACCAACTAGGCTACATGCAAGTGTGGGAAGGCATCCCTTGACTGACCGCACTAAGGGTAGACGGAGCATTTCTCGAGGCAACCCACTCTCGGGTTGCGGGGCCCGTTTGGAGCCTCAGATGATCCCGGATGGCTGTGGGCCGAACGGTGTCCGTAGGTCAATTGCTCTGTTTTGCGCACCGGTTCTATCGTATGGTCGGTGGCCTATTTCGGGACCGACCCGCAGTCGACCGTTTTGGGCGGACTGGGTCGGCCACCCAATTGAGCCTAACCGACTACGACTGGTGGCTATATAAGAGCAAGCTCGTGAAGCCCATTTCATCACTGGCTACAGCAACCCTTATTCCTTAGCATTCAGCCTCCGTCTTCTACCGTTTCCAGCACGCCATCGAAGCTTCTTTCACAGGAGCGCACGGCTGGGAGGCAGCGCCATCTATTGTATCAATTCTACAGTAATCAAATTTTTGATTCTCCATACTATCTTGTTTTCTCTCTTGCGTACGAGATCCTGTTATCTGTTGAGCACAGTCGTTGTATTATTTTCTTACATTACAATCACACCATACAAGAGCCTATATTTTTGTCTTTTGTACTTATGGCATGGTTAGTCCCATTGGGATATTTGATGCTTGTAGGTTACAAGTGGAGGTGTTGCCACCAAACAATCTCGGATAAAGTTTACCTTGGGATATGCCAGTTTCTTGTTACGTGCAATGGCCATCATGTTAACATATACCAATGCATTATCGTACCTTGTTAGTACTTACATAAACTATTGTGTTAATTGACATTGGTTATCAACTTTAGGGTTGGTTTAGATGAATCAATTTTCTTCACACTCTTTGAAGGCATGCTCAAATTTGTCATGGCAATGATGTCAAGAAAGAATATCCACTATATCAATGCAACATCATCATTCGAATGTTGGGATATCTCAAGGTGTATGCCTCAGGCACACCTTATGTTTCTATGTGTGAGTGCTAGAGGCACAGTTAGGTGCCCACAAGCACAGTTAGGTGGTGGAAAAGCCACATAGGATGATTGAGTGAATCTAGGAGCAGATTGAGGAGATGATTGTGGAGCTTTGAGGTCATCAGTGATGTCAGTGACCTTGTATGAGGTGCCTACTTAAGGACCTCTTTCTTCTTCATTCTATAAGCAAGTATTCTGAATTTGTGTCAACTCTACTCTTTCCTTTCAGTATTCCAACATGGTATCAGAGCCATTTGATCCCCCTTGAGCCCATTTCTGCCACATCATCATCTTCTTCTTCTCCATTTTCCTCTTTCTTCCCAAAATCTTTGAGAGCTTGGTTCTCCATCTACAAACGACCATTGCCCAAACCCTCTGAGCTGGAAACTCCTCTAGTATGGGCGAACTTCCACCTGCAAGCAATTGAAGAAAAAACGTCTGTGGTGGCTGCCATTCTCCAAACAGCGAATTTCTTCTATTGCTCAATACTCCCTGTCTGCTCCGCCATTGCCTGAGCCCTCTTAGGAGTAGATGGGCGACCTCAAGACGAAGATTTTGAGCCATTTTTCAAGTCATTTGGTTCAGTAACGAGGGAGAAATCGTCAAAACTCAGTTTCAGCCTGTAGCAACTCTCCCGGGCAAAAGTGCGCACCATTTCGTCCAACCTCTGTGCTGGACCTTCTCTGGTATATGAGCTTTCTTTTGCTTCAGAAAGCCCTCTTTTCTTTGCTTTGAAGAGTGAGCTACAAGCCTTCCAAGTTCAGCTTTTCATTTTTGACAGTTTTGGACAAGTTTTGAAGATGATGCTACATAAAATGCTACTCTAGCATTTCTAGTCTTTTGAAGTTTTCAATAACTTCACTACAAGTGTTGCTTCAGTTTTGTTTTGACTTGCTAGACCTGGTTTTGATTGGAAAGTGTTTATTTCACCCACTTCTATGAAGCATGTAAGAAGAAGCATCATTGTTTTAAATTTGGTCACAAGACTTTGCTACATTAAATGCTTATATTTTGAAGCATTTCAGTTGTTATTCTAAGCCCTGTAAGAGAGAAGACACTGCCCAATATCTGGGTTAGACCCTCTCATGGCTTGCTTATGCAAAATATGTGAAAAGCCAAAACATAAAGCAATGTCTTGTTATGCTACAAAGGATGAAAATGCCAATCTGACTTCCTTGTTGAAGATTGCCAAAACAATGGTTGCCAAAAAGGAAGCAACTTCAAAGACAGAAAATGCAAATCTACTTTCAGTTGATTTGCCTCCACAAGATGAGGCATCCCATGAAGATTATGCATTTTAAATCATCTCTATGTATGCTCCAGATCTCTTTTCTTTTTATGTCAAGGTACTCAGCCTGGATAGTCCTCCAAAATGAATGAAAATAAACTATTGTGTTGTGTGTGTTTTGTAAACACCTCTGGTCACCTTATGATGTAGGCCATGTGTATGTTTTGTTCCATGGTACCTCTTGCAGACATTGTGTGCATGTACATGCAAGGGAGATAACCATTGGAAGGTCTGTTTGTATCCCTTTCTGTTTACCTTACACCCAAGGGAACCCTTGCTAGCATGAGAACCTAGCCATAGATTTATCCTTGACCACCATGAGATGGCATGAGAAACTATGAGACTAGATGTATCCTTGACATAGCCTGAGGCATTTCCTTGAGGGGGGGTTTGTTGGGATATCTCAAGGTGTATGCCTCAGGCACACCTTATGTTTCTATGTGTGAGTGCTAGAGGCACAGTTAGGTGCCCACAAGCACAGTTAGGTGGTGGAAAAGCCACATAGGATGATTGAGTGAATCTAGGAGCAGATTGAGGAGATGATTGTGGAGCTTTGAGGTCATCAGTGATGTCAGTGACCTTGTATGAGGTGCCTACTTAAGGACCTCTTTCTTCTTCATTCTATAAGCACGTATTCTGAATTTGTGTCAACTCTACTCTTTCCTTTCAGTATTCCAACATCGAAACGTCTAAAAGGAGGCCAATGGTAGAGGTTGATACGAAGGATTATGCTAAAGAGAAGGTAATTATTCTTAAGACCACGCAGCTTGAGCTCAAAGCTTGTCGAGTGGGAGAGGTTGGTCAAGTCGGTACTATATTGTCTTTAACTCATCAAGGTTGTGCCTAGTAGATGCTTATAGACTCAGCACAAGAATTCTACTACCTCCATACTCAGCACAAGAATATGCGAGGTGGTCGTCAAAAAGGCCCATAATGCCGTGTGTAGTATGAGGTCCCAATCATGTGGCTGGCATTCATTGTCTTGATCAAGATGGCTTTAGGACTCTCGTTGGTGGACTTGGCCTAGCCACTGCATTGAGGTAATCTATGCATCACCATAGCTCTCGTATTATCTTGTTCATGAGGATTACCAAAAAGCGAGCGAGGAAAAGTGAGCGAATGAAAAAAAGCAAGCAAGAAAAAGTGAGCGAGCCAAATAAAACAATAATACATTGACAAATCCTTATTTTAGCAACTGTTTAAGTTCTTCAAAAGTCCATGAGAGAGTTGGACCTATGTCATTGCCAAGGCATCATTAGTAAAGACGCACCCTATCTTCGCTCACTTTTACTCATTCAATTTTTTGTAATCCTCCACAATCAAGTTCTCTCTCTCCACCACCAACATAAGTGAGATCACCAATGAAATCTTTCACACAAGTCAAAAGTTTCGTAGGACTTCCTGAATGGAATAGTCCACATTACATGCATGTGCAAATTCTTGGTTTTTGATACTCTATTCACTCTTGGAACAAAACGCATGTTTTTCAGTTTGCAAAAAAAACCTCCCTAATGAATCACTCTTACATCCCACCAATCTAACAAAATCTAAAGAGAGTACATCCATTTCTTTAAAATAAATTAAATTTCAAAATAAATCAATCTTTGCTTATAGAAATCAATGGTAGGAGCCAAAATAGACAACATATTGACATGGTCCCTATTAGGTAAACTTTCCTCTAGATCCGATGCAAGAAAACGGCTAATTGTTTATTAAATTCACATCTTGATGCATGAAGTTTTACTAAATGGCGCGAAAGGTCATGATAATCATCTAAATCATGGCTTGCCATTCGTTTTAATATGTAACATGACCCCATTTGGATTTGTAAATCAAAAGATACAAGACGTTTAACGCGCTCCCTGTTTTGGCCCAAAAGAGGAGAATTTCGACGTCCTGTATCTTTTGATTTACAAATCCAAATGGGGTCATATTACATATCAAAACGAATGGCAAGGCATGATTTAGATGATTATCATGACCTTTTGCACCATTTAGTAAGACTTCATGCATCAAAATGTGAATTTAATAGAATTTTTGCCAGTTTCTTGTACTAGATTTAGAGCAAGGCCGCTCGTAATAACATGTTATGATCATGTTCGATGTTGAAGTTTTTATTGAATGATGTGCTTAAAATATATACTACTTGGAAGCCAAAGAATTTCTATGCAAGCTCATCTCATGAGAATAAATAACACTATTCACTAATGTAGACTCACAAGCTTATGTTATAATCATCTTTAAAATTATGGTGATACTATAAAGCTTTATTACCATTTAATACATACATATAGTGAGGTTATGTTTTTCTCAAGTGATGCACTTCAACTATATAGTACCTGTTGTTGATAGCCAAAGTATTTCTATTTAAGCTCATCTCATAGAATATAGAACACTTTTACTAATGTGCACTTGCAATATTATGTTATAACCATGTTCAATGTTGAGGAAGCACTATAAATCTTTATTAATAATGAGCACATACATACAATGAGATTATGTGTTACTAGCCTAACCATTTCTGCTTTGCTCGCTTTTTCTCACTCGCTTATTTGGTCCTGCTCGCTCGACATCACTCGCTTGATCGACTACCTCCTTGTTCATTTAGTGAGTACCTATGCTACTCACGAGCTCCATTGGACACCCAATTCGGTAGATGGTATTCTCAAATAAGAATCAAGCTGTGCTACACATCGAGTTCTCTTGGAGTGGCTTGGCTTTGGCCCATTTTTGTAGCATAATGAATTACCACAATGTATGTTTTGAGGAGGCCAGCCAACTCGCCTGAAAGGACCCCTAAATTCAACTCCCCATGATTGGAATGCTTCCCATGGTTGGCTTGGCATGTGGTTACTCAATAGTGGGTATCCCATTCTTCACTCTACTTGCAAAATCTAGCTACATCCCACAACATGGTTGTCCACCAACGTCCTGCAACCCTAACTTTTTGTACCATTTGGCATTAACTTAGCCTCGGAGCGAGCTCTTGTAACTCCTTGGTGAGCTTCCTCAAGCATCAAATATCTCAATAGGTAGCACATGTCTTCTAAGAATTCTGTATGCTCCTTGGCAATATAGCTAATCTGGTATAAGTGTGTATAATACTGCCAAGTTTTGTCTTGATTTATCATTGGATTTGTTCTCTGAGAATGTCATCATGGTAGACAAGTACTGCATTAACTCTTCATGCTATTACTTTGACTAAGAGAGCAACTTGGCTGATACTCTTGACTCAAGTTGTACAATTGGCACTCCAGGCAAGAAATTTGCTTCACAATGGGATTTTCTTCACATATGTATCAGATGTTGGTGGTGCTTTCTCCCCTCGGGCCTCCAAGTTCTTCAATTCAAATCCTACATCTACCAACTACTGAGGTGCTTGGTTACTCACCTAAGACCAAGGAGTAAGCCTTGAAGGAAAGGAAAGCTAACACAAAAACTCGTGTCAATGTGTGAACTCATTGTTAGAGGTGAAGTGACCATGGCACTTAGTATAAAGGTTGATGCTAGTACAAGGTGTGCAAGCTCTAGCCTCCGAAATTCTCTTTTAGAGTTGTCACATTCATTGCCATAGTGCATGAAAATGGTCCCCCAAATGGCTGAACTTTCATCCTAGTAGCCGTAGTCCCCACATCTATAGCACATCACAGATCTTTGAAGGTTGGTAATACTTGCACTTAGAAGCAACATGTCTGTGTAGCAAGCGTGCACTATGTGCAAATGAAGCAAAGTTTGATACCTTGCATAGGGGCAGTCCTAGTGCACCAAAGACCACTCTTGACCTGAGTCTCTCAGCCCGCATCCTTCCCTTAAATACTTCTTTAATTTGGTCTAACTCCCTCTTCAGCTGCTGCCATTCTAGAATTTCTACCTACATGGGTGAGGTTGTCAAGCTCTAGGTGGTTCAACGCTTAGCTAGGATCCCTCCAATTTCTATAGCTTCTTTGAGGAAATTGTCGAGGTAGCATGCTCAAGAAGCTTGTCGATCAACCTCACTGCAATGAAAGAGGGTAAAGCCCGTAAGAATCACCCCTTAATCACACTATCATTAGGCGGGTAGACATCTTGGATGCTAGTACCTTCATTCGGGTCTACAGAAGCTCAGAGATACTCTCCCCTAGCTTCATCATGATGGTAGACAACTCTTGGACTGCCGTGTGCTCAAACTTCTCCAATTTGAAAGTTTCAAAAATATAATCCTTCAAGTCGGACCAGTTTGGAAAGATCCAACAAAATTGACCATATCATACATCCATAGCATCTTCTAAGGAAGAGGAGAAATGTTGTCGCAAAGCATGCTCATTTTTCACCCCTTTAGACTTAAAAGCCATGAGGAAATTCCTTACATGTGCCTCCGCATCCTCCTGTAGTTGTCCCTTGAGCTTTTGTGTCTCCACATGCACCTTATTGAGCAGATCTCAGGAATATTCACCCGTTGTAGTTGTCCCTTGAGCTTTTGTGTCTCCACATGCACCTTATTGAGCAGATCTCAGGAATATTCACCCGTTTTGTAAGTTCACATAAAGATTAAAAAACACAAGTGCCAAACATGAACCAAGAAGCCTCTCACATAATGAATGTAAGACAGAACAACATGCCCATATCCTTTTCTGAACTACATGCTACACTTAACGCCATGTTGCTCACCTTGCACACATCAAGACATACACTCACACAAACACATAACCCATTCCCCACTTGACTTTATACAGTCCTTACTCAAGACGAAAGATTGCAAGAAAATGCAGACATCTATATCTTCTACACTATATTGGAGCTACTATATGGAAGTCTGGAATCCGAAATCAAGAAGTGCAATTCACAATTTCAAGTGACTTCTTCTACTCCTTGAAATCAAGAAGTGCGGTTCACAAATTCAAGAGACTCCTACTACTCCCTGACTTATATATCTAGATGATTCCAGGAACATGCCCAAACTCATACTCTAAAAACACATAATGCAATTTTAATGTCATGATAGTCACTCATAAGGTTGAAAACTATAAACTCCATCACGACGAGCTACTATGGCATCCCCACTGACTTCATCAATGCCTAATAGTGGGTGTAGACCATAGAATAAACATATTCTCTCACATACAAATCCACACTCCCACACATACTTGGAACATCCATCTATACAAAGGTCTTCCTAATGAGTTTCAGTCGGCACTCCGGAGGTGAAGGCCAAACTCAGCCGTGACAAAGGCTAGCACTGAAGGAAAAGACTAATAAAAAAGTAGTCCACATTCTTTTCATTCAAGCTAAACTACTTAAGAAGACAATACGATTTCATTTTAGGCTCTCCCAAACGAGCATCTAAGAAAAAAATGCTTAGACAATCTAGTTGATATCAGCAAGCCGCATCGTAAGACAGAAAAGAATTCATTGCAATATCAGCAAGCTGCAACATGGACGAAAACTTCACAAGGTGAAATTTGCATGTTTGCTAATATGACAGAAGCATATATCTAGATGAATCCACGCACATGCCCAAACTCATCCTCTAAAAACACAATACATAGTGCAAGTTTCAATCTCATGATAGTCACTCATAAGGTTGAAAACCATAAACTTTATCATGCATAGCCTAGCTACTATGGCATCCCCACTGACGTCATCAGCGCCAAATAATGCATGTAGACCATAGTATAAACATATTCTCTCACACATACTAATCCACACCCACACATACTTGAGCAGAATTTTATACAAAGGTCTTCGTACTAAGTTTTTGCCGGCACTCCGGAGGTGAAGGGAAGACATAGCCGTGACAAAGGCTAGCACTAAAGGAGAAGGCTAATCAAAACGTAGTCCATGTCATCAGCGCCCAAAGTGGGTGTAGACTATAGTATAAACATATGCTCTCACACATAGAAATCCACACACCCACACATAAAAATCCACACACCCACACATACTTGAGCATAAATTTATACAAAGGTCTTCGTACTGAGTTTTTGTTGGCACTCTAGAGGTGAAGGGCAGACTTAGCAGTGACAAAGGCTAACACTAAAGGAGAACGTTAATCAAAAAGTAGTCCACATTCTCTTCATTCAAGCTAAACTACTTGTGAAGACTATATGATTTCATTTTAGTCTCTCCCAAACGACCATCTAAGCCAAAAAATTGCTTGGAGAATCCAGCTAATAGGGCAACACCACTTGAGATAGAAAGAATGTATCGCAATATCAACAGCTGCAACATGGACGAAAACTTCACAAGGTGAAATTTGCATGTCCGCTAATAGGAGAATCCAGCTAATAGGGCAACACCACTTGAGATAGAAAGAATGTATCGCAATATCAGCAGATAAAAATTTGCTTGGAGAATCCAACTGATAGGGCAACACCACTTGAGATAGAAAGAATGTATCGCAATATCAGCAGCTACAACATGGATGAAAACTTCACAAGGTGAAATTTGCATGTCCGCTAATATCGCAGAAGCATATATCTAGATGAATCCAGGAACATGCCCAAACTCATCTCTAAAAACATAACATATAGTGCAGTTTCAATCTCATGACAGTCACTCATAAGGTCGAAAACCATAAACTCCATCATGCATAGCACGGACTAGCTACTATGACATCCCCATTGGATGTCATCAATGCCCAACAGCGGGTGTAGAACATAGCATAAACATATTCTCTCACACATACAAATCCACACACCCACACATACTTGAGCATCCATTTATACAAAGGTCTTCATACTGAGTTTCTATCAGCACTCTGGAGATGAAGTAGACTCACCCGTGACAAAGGCTAGCACCAAAGACCCGAATCTCTATTAGTTTCAATGATTATTTGGCTGATGCCATGCTAACTCAACAATCAAAGCCAATTTCTTGGCCTAGCACATGACCTTACCATAGTTGCACACTTGATCTAGTCCATCCTAGGTTAGCACAGGCCAATGGTAGAAGTTGACCCAAAAAGGATGGGATTATGCTAAAGAGAAGGCAGCAATTCCTTGCAGAGCATTTAGTGGTAAGTATCGCTAGCCATGACTACAGAAGAGATGATAAGCATAAAAGAAAAAACAACTACAAGCAAACGGTTAGCTCCTTTGGGTATATCCAATAGCAGAGCCTTTAGTGGTAAATATCGCTAGCCATGACTAGAGAAAAGATCATAACCATAAAAGGAAAGACAACTACAAGCAAACGGAGAAAAGATGATAACCATAAAAGGAAAGACAACTACAAGCAAACGGTTAACTCCTTTGGGTATATCCTATAGCATAGCATCATATATATATTCAATGTTTTGAATGAAACCAAGCAAAAACAAAGCAAAGCTCAAGCCAGATTCCAATGAGAAAAACCGAGTTAGTAAACAATCCCGGTCAATTATATCAAGAGGACTCACAAATTGACGTTACTAAAGTAATAAACAAAGGGCAAACTAAGACCGATATCAAGAAATCAACTACTACTTCAGAAACAATACTAACCATAATGTGATAGAACCTAACAAAGAATTAAAGATTGCAAACTAAGAATTGAAGAAATAAGTAAATAGAGGGCCAACATGTTTAATTTTTTGGCAAGGTACATATATGACATGAAAACACACCAGGAATTTCTTTAACTCCTGATTTCTTTGCCTTTTTGTCCACTTTCAGGAAAGGTACATCTTGCTTCTTTTTATTCTGGTTTGTCTTCTCATTACTGTACGTTGAATTCAGGAAGCCTCTTTTAAAGGGTTCTTTTATATCTGTATCTCCTGCTTTCTTACAAACATCTGATCCTGTTAACGTGGTTGTATCTGATATTTTCATTGGTCTGGCAGGTAAAGGCTTTGGAAGCTGCCACTCTGTCTATGAAAACAGAAATTGGCTTTAGTCCAGCTGTGTACAGAAAACAAGTGTACATTTTATAGTAACAGCACGATTGGGCTTTGATCATATATTTTAGCCAATCAAAAGCACATATATTGGGTCTGTAAATGCAAAACACCAGGAAGATCCTTTGTGAGTCGCAGTTGCCCTATAAATTTGGACATGTCTTCCAAGGGTGGAGGCTCATCTGGCACAAACAATGGACTGTTAGAGCTGCACAACCAGAAAACTGCCATTTTGGGATACATCAGCATCCAATCATAACTTACAACCATATTCAATGCCTAATTCACAAGACAAAAAGGTTTCCCTTCTCAACAACTTAAAGACCCAAGATTCCAGCTCAATCTTTGTTGCATAATGAAGTAGAACAATAATCTATGTTAAAATGCTGCATATGTCCATATACTGAACAACATCCTCGACAAAAAACTTCAAAGAGAAAAACCATTTTGGGGCAAATAGAGGGTCAAAGCCTGCGTAATGGTGTTATGCCGCAGCCCATCTTCTGACAATGAATTTGAAATACGGCCCACTTTAATAAAAATTGTGATTAAACGATTCAAACAAATGGGTTAGATCTTATCCGCATTGCATGATGGGTTTCTGCATACACAACTCCTTGGGGTAGTTGATTCTAGAAAGTATAATGACTGTCTAATTGCAGGCCCAAACCTTGCAATAAATGCTAGAGGCATACGCTGCCATTCAGCTTCCCTAGACGAAAGGCGAAGCAAGCTATAGAAGTTTTACTATCCTCAAGGATATTAGCACAAGAATGCATTCATAAAGCTTCAAACCATCAATCAGGCCACTGACCACATTCATGACATTCCTGCTTGCATTGTTTCTCAATAAAACAATGACAAAAGTTAGCACTAGAGAATGTCACATCAAAAACTGACAAAACTAACACTAGAGAGCACAGCCTATGAGATGTCTATCCTACAATATGTGTGACGTGCTTGATTGGAGCCTTCAATAGTGGAGCAGATTTTGAGCATATCTCTATGAACCTGCTTACAATCACAGCAAGGAAGAAGGAAAGCCAGTCCTAGTTATGAACTTCCTCTTTATAATAGAGTGCAAATGCCAACAAAAGATTGTTTGCCAAGGCTGTTTAAAGAGCTTGTACAATATACCTCTCATAGTAAGGCCTTTCACTACACTTTTGGTTCCAATATTACGAAGGCCCCCAATTTGCTGAAAATGAAGATAATATTCCAAAATGTATATACCTTTGTAAGACTAGAATAAGTCCAATCATACAAATTTAGAATTTTTGTTGTTCTAAAGATAAAAAATCTACAAAGAAAATAAAAGAGAAAATGAAAGAGAAGAAAAAAGAGGTAAACAAAAACTTTTATGAAAAACAAAAGGAAGACATACTTAGCAAGCAAAGCAACACTTATGTCGTCATCAATGCCCAAGCATAAGCAGCTATACTGGATTTCTAAAGATAATATTCCAAAATGCCCTAACCTAAAGCTCTTCATCCAATGGAGCCTGACAATGAGTTTTGCATTGGCTTGCATGTATGGCTTGTTCAGCACATAAACACGATTACTCCAAGTCATTAATCACCAAGAGTATCACTATGGTACTCCCTTTGTGTCTAAGGTCAGAAGACACACTTGCACACTCATGAGAACTTTATGCACACTCATCTCAGGTCACAAGACACTCATGCACATAGATGTACGCTAATGAGAATTTTATCCGTACAAAGACCCAACACCAAATGATTAGAAACTTCTTCATAGGGAAGGAGACCCATGCTTCGAGAGGAACAATCTTGGAAATGCTTCCCTGACCTAGTATGACAGCATCCACCGCATGTGTACCTGACCTCCTGGCATAAGTAAAGGGGTGGGGAGTCCACTGAGAAAGAAAAACAACTTGCTGCTGCTGTCCAGCGGAAGTATACACAGCCGAAGGAGAAGGAGCCATCCAATACTGCATAACAAGGGAAAGCAATGGAGGAAGGAACAAAATCCATCAAGTCTCCACAATCAGCCAAGGAGAAAAAAGCATTACACTACACAATCTGAATGTAATTGATCATCCTTTGGGAAAGGGCCAGAGCTTGAGGAGTGTTAGCCATGTCTGACACCATGTCCAAAGTAGTGGAACTTTGTGTCCTGGCAGGAATGTCAGTGGGCCTGTACGTATATACAGAACCACACACGTCCTAGTTGCTCTGGAAGTTCTCATAATTTCTTGCTCGCTAAACCTGTCTAGAAATTGGGGCTTCCAACACAGCCAAGTGACCATGTCTACGAGGTGGATATGGTAGTGGGGAAGCAAAGTCGGGATTGATGTTCGACACAGATTTCCCTCACCCTACATAATTACTCCAAATGAATGATATCTTTCCTGAATCCCTGGGAAGTTTTGTAGTCATATTCACGAGGTGGATATGGTAGTGGGGAAGCAAAGTCGGGATTGATGTTCGACACAGATTTCCCTCACCCTACATAATTACTCCAAATGAATGATATCTTTCCTGAATCCCTGGGAAGTTTTGTAGTCATATTCTTAGACGATATAATACATACATTCTCTCAACGAGCATGCCGAGCACCTCCATATTGTGTTTGTGACACTAAGGCATGAGAAGCTGTTTGTAAAGAACTCTTGTAAGTTGTATCTTGGACGTAAGAGTTCCCAAGATGGCATGATCATTGATCATGAGAGCATTGGCCTGTTCCTCAGACGATAAGGCAACTTCATGCATACACAGGATTCACTGTCTGTCTTAGGGAGTCATTGAGGGATTATTCTAAGCTAGCCGTTCCCATGACGAACCTCCTTAAGGGAGTGGACTTGGGTCCAACAGTCCTGTCCGCCTTTCAGACTCTCAAGTTTAAGGTGAAAGAAGCACCTATATTGGCTTTACCAGATCCTACCTGACCATCTATTTTACAGTAGATGCAGCCTTATTCCAAGAGGAATGACCTATAGCTTTTGAGAGTAAAAAATTAGATGACACTCAGGTTCATTGGCCTACTCAAGAAAAGGAATATTCCATAGTTCAAAGAGACGTTTCAATACTTAGAAATGTGAAACGTTTCAAAACGTTTTGAAACATATAAAAAAAACAGGGGGCATTTCAAAATTTGAGTTTGTATATTTGGGTCTTAATAAATGCAAATTTTAAGCCCTGCATACATATAGTATACTGAAACTATGCAAACTAAGCTTAAAAATCACAAAATGCCTTCATACAGTGCCTATAATGCCCAATGATTTTGGAGTACTCTAGTCCATAAGTTGTTACTAGCTAGTTGTTACAGAAGACTAGAGATAATTTAAATTAGAGTGTGAGCTTTGAACTTTAAAAATTAGTAATATAGAGACTAGAATCTAGGTTACAAAGTTTAAATTTCAAACTTTTAACTAAAGTTTACTGAAATATTGATATTTTTTATTTAGGTTAGTACAGGTAAAGGTATTCCACGTTTCATTGGTAATGAAACATTTTGAAACGTGTTGCAAGTTTTGAAACGTTTCGTTACCAATGAAACGCGTTTCATTGTGACTATGGGTTATTCACCCATTGAAAAGAGATATTATCTACATAGAGCCAAGTTTGTTGTATTGACACCACGTGATAGGCCTAAGTCGAGGGGAAGGAAGGTACGATGGGCTGAATTGATGCAAGGTTTTGATATGGAGATTAGATATCAGAAGGATTGCTTGAACAACATTGACACTACTTTGAGTCACATTGGTGAGGTAAACTCTATCGAGTTTTACCGAGATAAGAGCTGACCTTTATGATTCCCTAAGAGGGCTATGTAGGACCGACATTCATTTTAATCGGTATTGCAGCAGGTCTAGACAGCAGGTCTAGACAGCGAGCTCCACACAAATCATGGATGAGGTGTTGAATCTAGTGGATAAAGCTGATCCAAGAAAGGCAAAGGTTAACCTAGGAAAAGCAAGCTATTTTGGGACTGGGCTTTAAGGAAGAGAATAGACCTTTGTGGAGAGTGAGCAACTTTAGTCATGTATTATAAAACTTAGAGCTAGATCCTAAAAATAGCTAAGACTAGGCTTATACATATAAGCCAACAGCTCAAGTATCCTGGGCATACAAGAAGCACCTCCACCTTTTAGAAGATGCATCGATAATAAATACAAGATGACATAATCTTCCAATGAATCACTACTTGGATAAAGTAGGCTGGGCTGTTGCTTCTTCTAGTAGCAGTGAGGCCAAAACTTACCTCCATAGGTAGTATCAAGCTGCAAAAACATCCATGTCCTTCAATCTCTAAATAGAAATAGAATATACGGGAGATGGTGTATGAGCTTTAGGACAAGGGGTTTTCAATTAATTCCTATTGTGTTAGGCCTAAAGTATATACTGGAAGCGCTTAGTGTTGACGTTCTCCTTCAAAGGTTGCATCTATTGGTCCATTAGACTAGCCAAATGGCCAGAATGCCATTGTCTCACAAGAAACAAGCCTATACTTCAACGCTCACCCATGTCCTCATGAGCTTCAAGCTTCATGTCTCATAAGGAACCCCTCTAGCCTCTTCTCCACTCTGCCTCCATTGCAACCTACGCTTTTAGTTTTTTCGTTTTGTTTTTTAACTAGCTCAATGGGCCCTTTGCTTTCTTGCCTTTCAAAAAAGAAGAGACAAAACTCTTGCATTGTTTTTAAGAACCGATTTCACACATAATTAAGCCTTAGCCTATGAAGTCAAAATGGACCAACCATATGTTGGGCAGGTATATGTTTATTAGCTTACAAAATAAGCCATCGTGTGTTTTGCTAAATAGCCTGGCATTCCATGTGTGTCCTGGGAAATAGTGATGAAATAAAACCTTTGATTTCATGCACACTCTACCTTAACCCTTTGTAGAGGGCATTTTCTGTGGTTTATCTTGGATTGTAATTTGCCATTGCCAGGACCTATTGAATATGCCCTCCAATTAAACTTTAACTAGGCTAGGGTAGTCCAACCACAACGTCCTATAGAGGATAGGTGAGACACCTCAAGCCTTCTCGGGTATTGTTTGAGAGCAGCTCTCTGTGTAGTTACTTACACCCACCAGACATCTCATGGAAAGCTCTTTCCCCCCACTATTTCACTGTGCACAGGATTCTCAACCACTGACATGGGTCGCTACTATCTCATCTTTGGCAGTCAGAAGCTCCACTAGGGTGTTGCTATTTCTACCTATTCGGCCATGACCTAGCTCCCATAATCACCTAGCTTTGTGGGCCTTCACTTTTTTCTCTTTACAAAGTGAAGGGACCAGATCCTTCTTTTGACAAATTTCAGTCCAAATTTGGGCTTATCTCGGTAACGCAAAATGCTCCAACCATGTGTGCTTATTGATGATTTGCATGTTACCAATGTGTATACAGCTAATAACCGCAACCTCCGTGTGTGTTCTCTCAAGTATTGCTAAGTTAACCCTTTTATTTTCATTTCATAAAGTAGATTCTCGACCACGGTGCTTTTTGGCCTGCCATAGGAAGGCCTTAGTGAAGATGTGTGATAAGAAAGGAAAAATAGGTATTTTTTTTAACATTTCTTTTTATTTTAAGGTGATGCTTGTAAGAGGCTTTCAATGCATGCATTTAGTGACTTTCTCTTCTTTGGCATGCCCTCCTCTCTCTCTCTCTCTCTCTCTCTCTCTCTCTCTCTCTCTTTCTTCTTCTCTCTCCCCTCTCCGCTTTCTCTTCTCCTTCTTCTTCTTCTTCTTCCTCTCTCTCTCTCTCTCTCTCTCTCTCTCTCTCTCTCTCTTTGTGTCTCTCTCTGTGCAGGCCACATGAATGAAATTCATCCTGTTTTACTAGAGGATCCCAAAGCTATGCCGTTTCGAGGATAAAGGTAGCCAGCTCCCATCGGTAATCAGAGCCATATAATAACCCATATGTACCGCATGGGGAGGGCGCTTTACATGTCCACGCTAGGTGATCATTGCGTTTACCTGCTTGTTTGAGCAAGAGATTTGGAATGATCCTATTTCCTCACCTTGGGTTACCTTTCAGGTGTACCCCAAGCAGGCTAAGGGAGTAAGGAGTCCATGATCTATTTGCTTGGGTTTATGCTCAATTAGTACTAGGTCAATGTCGTGACAGTTTTCATATGCCATAACCTACCTCTAAGGGCCTCTCAGCCCGAAAAAAATCGTTCATTCTGCAAATTTATGAGACCTTTCGCTTTTTCCAAGCTCTTCGTTTCTATACATATTTGTCGTTGATTACCGTTTAGAATCCTCGACTACAATAATAACTTAACTAGTGAACTCACTTGACTGGCTCGCGCTAGCATGGTCAAGATCTCTTATGCACAGGGAACGGATCCAGTTCCTGTCTGAATTGAAACGTGGGGAGTCCCTTTCGGATGACCCACGATTTGGGAGTTCAACATCTCTTATTGGGAAGGTACCACGTGGATTTTTTGGCAAAAAAAGATCAAACTGGATTGGAAATTGCGAAAGGGGAGGGCAAAACCTATGTAGGCAGCTGACGAAGCGCAATGATGCTAGGGAAGGATAAGAAAAAACGAGCTCACCTGTTACGCAGGAGTCAATATCCATTTGCCGGATTCCTGGCTTGTGCTGCAGCCACACCCCAACGTTGTCAACTTTTTTCTGGCGGTTGGGAAGACTCGACCGGTATGGCTCAGTCAACGTGGGTAATTTGACTAATCGAGTTTAAACTTTAGACCGGTATGGCTCAGTCAACGTGGTTGATTTGACTAATGGAGTTTAAACTTCACTCAACGTGGGTAATTTGACTAATGGAGTTTAAACTTTAGACCAAGCCTCTAAAACCTGTTGGTGCTGGCCACCCCGAGGGCCAGCTCATGATTCTATCTTGGTCACACCCGTATGGGGGCATCAACTTCAATGTCCCCCCCCCCAAAAAAAAAAAAACGTGGGGTAATTTGACCTAAGAGGGCATTCCTGTGATGCTCGAATTGAGTCTTCCAAGATTTCATATTGACTTAAATTGTACTTTCCAAGGTTTTTGCCATCTTTTCCAAAGCTAGCGCAAACATTGGGAAAATCGATCAGAATAAGCGTTAACAATCAATTTTTTGCCATTTTTGATGCGTTGCAGCCAAACAAAGCATTCAAGTTCACCTCAAATGTAGCTCACCCCGTCAAGAAATGTGCAGAGTAGAAACTTCTCGAGATGTTGTCAGCTAAAAAGTCTCTCATCGTGGCAATGTCCTCTAAGGGATGCTATTTCCCATATTGAGTTATTGTATTGCTAGGGCTATCTGCACATGCCATGGCCATCCATGCATACTAGCCCTTGCAAGGAAGACACTCTAACAAGAAGACTGAGGGAACCTTTGTTGGCTTACCAACAAGTTTGATAGTTTGATCTTAGTGTGTCTCCAAGGATGTGGTTTCATGGTGCAACGCAACTACAAGCTTGCCAAATTTTGTAAGTAGGTCTTTTTTGGGGGTTGACCTCTCAATTAATAAAAGGCAGCATATTTACCAAAAAATTAAAGATAGGGGGAAGACACTTTTGTTAAGAGTGTATTCCCACTTCATTGAAATGGGACCTTCTTCACATATTCCCATGTCATTGAAATGGGACATTTAGTACCATATCTATGTTGGTTATAGTGTTCCCAAACCTTCCTATAAAATAGCGTGGGAAAGAGCTCCTATTATCACATGCCATGGCTAAGATCAACCTTTTTGGCGACATTAGTACATTTGAGTTCACTCAAAATGATAACAAAAGATTTAAAAAGGCAAAAACATGCTTGTTACATTGTTTCTCTTATATTCGAACCTCAAAAGCCTCTAACGATCGATATAGGCAATGCACCCAACATTTTGAACCCCCTCCATCCTTTTTTGTATCTCTGTCCTTCCTTTGATCTTCCTCCCTTCCCCCTCCTTACCCATGAAACAAAACAACACCTTGCCTTACTTCAACCAAAGAAAAACCTTCTCTTTGAATTTAAATAAATAAATAAAGTTGTATTCATTCATTCTTACAACTAAGGCAAGAAGCCCCCTCCTAGTTGGTGCATATAATGCTTAGCAAGGGTTATTATGGCAAGGGAGCCTCAAAGGATTTTTGTTATTGGTTTGGGCATCAGGTCCCAATTCTGGGTTTTGTACGAGGGCATGTGGAGAATAAATCGTCTTCCACTCTAGCATGAGTCTATAATTGCCCTTTAGGGTTTTGTACGAGGGCATGTGGAGAATAAAGCGTCTCCCACTCTCAGAAGATGAGGTATGATTGCCCTCACTTGGGGAGCCACACTCACAAAATCTAGGTGGATAGGATATGAGGAAGCCATGTGGGTGAGTTATTAATTTGCTTAAAGGCAACAGCCAGGTATAGGAAACATGAAAGGAGTGTTAATTAATATACCACTTGTGCATATCAAGGTTGCATATTTTTCATAGGAGTGTTTCCTACCCCTTGCACTTTTCGTGCTCATTTCTTATAGAGCCTTCTTTCTACACCCCCTAATCCTTGGACTTAGCATACATGGTATTGAGACATTTGGTATATTTCACTTCATAGTGCTGGCCTGGGGGAACTATGGACTAAAGGGAGTAATCCTTATCCACTCATGTGTGTGTGTATCCCATTTCCCTTCATGTGTGTGTATCATTTGTGCACTTCTCTCCCCTCCTCTTCTCTCTTCTCTTGCCTCTCGATTCCAACATGATATTAGAGCACTTGGGTGATATTTGAACCCAAGGATATGAGGGAAGGGTTCTTCCTTTTGTACCTTGGCCCCTCCTTTTCTATTATTATGCTTAGTTTTTAAGGAGTGTGTAGAAGTTCTATTGTGGTGGCCTCTTGCCTTCTGTTGCTTGGTCTCGTGCTTGTGTTGTGTAAGTCGTGTGTATGTTTTCCTATTGGTTAGTTGGTTGTGGTTGATACACTCTGTGGGTCCACTTGGTTGAGCTTTGTGCCTCTTCTGTCACCCCTTGTGCCTGCTATGTTGGGTGTAATTGTCTTTCTAGCTCCTACTACCACTCAAAATAACCTCCCACTTTTGTCTATATATTGTCTACATTGCTAATAAAAGGGCACTAAAATACGATGGAACTTGCTCGATAAGTCATAAGTTTAAAATCTTATTCATTATTTCATTAACTTGTGTAATAATAATTTTGAATTCAATTCTAGAATGAAAGTTTTAATAAGAGACTCATAGGCTAAAGGCCAACAAGCATGTTTCTCTTGTTAGCATGGAGCTTATTGTGCCCCTTCAACAACTTAGTTTCCTTCTTTCAAATACCTTGCATACTCTAAGTTCCTTAGGTGAGCTTTTGTTTGGCCTCTAGGAAATGTGCATGATCATTTTCTTTTCTTTCAAAGTTATGCTACCTTGGATCCCCTTGACGTTGCCTTGCTTGTGCCAAAAGTATTTAGCTTGCTAGTGTGGAGCTTCTCTTTATCAACCTAGTTTCCTTCATGTGCCCCTTTGAGCCACTAACTAGCAGACTCTAGACACCTTTGGACTTCCTTCTACCTTGGTCCTTAGGCTTGGGCCTGGCAAGTAGTGGACAACTTCATCTTGACCACCCCACCCTACCCCTTAGAGCTAGGATTAGTGTTTCTGTAGCCCTCTACTTAAATCTATCATGCTCATGCTTATAGCCAAGCCTCAGATAGACTCAATCCTTTTGTGTTGGCTTATTGGTAGAAGAACTTTAACCTCATGACTTGCCTTCCCCCCCTTGGTCTATGGTTTGCTACACCCTCTATGACTAGCTACTATTTATTGGAACCTTGAAATATTCTTATCCTTTGGATTCTATAAATGGGCATATAGGTTAACCTTAGCAAATGAGCTAACCATTACGGTTTGTGTAGAAGATTTGTCTATCCAGTAGTTTCTTGGCAAATTCCTTTTGTTCAGCTCAAATATGATCTACAAAGAAATAACATGAATGGGTCCTTTTTTGGCTGCTTGGTTTCAGTTCATTGTTTTCTTAAGTTACTCACTTGCCACTCATCACCCTTCTTGTCACTTGTTTGTATGCCGATATAACATTCATAAATAAGCTTTGAAGCCCATCTAGCCCTTTGGAAATTTTTAAAAACGAATTTGCTTTTCGCTTGGAATGCAAGTAGGTGAGAGTTTATTTCTTCAAGAGGCTTGTAACTTGAAGTGTTGTGATGATCATGGTGTCCCTTCCTCTGAACAATTTTTAACTTGAATGTACTCATACATTTTTGCAATACTAAGATAGAGGTTAAGGAGTTTTTCTACTTTTTTGGCTACTATGCCTAGCTTCATTTGCCTCCACATTAGGACTTATTTGTCCATTGTGATTTTTAAATCTTAAACTTATGATCCTAGATCATGTAGTACCAACAGCTAGGTTATTTCCATATAGTGGTACTGCTATTCATTCTATCTTACATGAAGGGAATTAATTACCTTATAAACTTTTGTTTATACCTATGGCATCGATTCCCTTTTGCAATATTATCATGAGTTATACTCTTTTGTAATTTATATCTCAATAATGAGTGTAGACAAGGGTCAGGAATACTCTAGCCTATAACTGCTTTGGCTATTTTTGCTTCCTTTGTGTTAGGCCGCACACACACACACGCACACACATACACAAAGAGAGAGAGATGCACACACACACCCACACACTTTTGCATATATAAAAGCGGGAAATCCTAGTTGGATTACTTCATGAAGTACAATGGATACATTTAGATACTAGGCATGCATGAGAACATGGAGAAGGAAGAGTTTTTGGACTATGGGAAAGTAATGGAGGCGGAATATCTCATGTAGTTCAAGAGTAAAAAAAGTGGGAGTGGAATATTTTCAATGAAGGCAATATGGATATATGGACAAATAATGACCATCTCTTGGAATAAGTTTAGTGCACTATGAATTTCCTACTAAATCTTGGAAGGCAATGTATGGAAGTAGATATTACAAAGGAAGGCAACTTTGGCACGATTTCCTTCAGTGTTAGATCTAATACGCCAAGTAGCCAAAGTATATCACTCTTATCAAGAGGTATTTATGGAACATAAACGGGGAATGGACGTACTTGCTCCAAGTTGACAAAGGACATGATGACTTGGGCATTAATTGGATTACTCTAGATGTATGAAGTGATTGCATGCTTTAGTCCATCATCATTTTTTTAAAGCAAAAAAGGTAACAATTTGTATTATGTCTCAAAAGACAAGGTAATAACCTTAAGATCCAACTACAACCTGCTCAACTCATAAAGATGAACAAAAAACTAAGGAAAAAAGAAAGTAAATGGAGATCAACATCAATTTATAAATAGAGGATATGCCAATTTAGCTTTGAAGTATTTGATCAAAAGACAACCCATTTGCCTTCTTTTCTGGCTACCTTTACCTTTGCAGTTTTTGAGGTTTTATTCTCTAGTTGAGCTTTTGCGAGTTCTCTGAAATCCACAATTGTAATTGTTTCAACTCATTGTATTTTTTGATAATCTGAGCTCTTTTAGCTTTTTTATTGATATAAGAATTGCATGCATCCCTTCTTGACCAATATCAGACTTCAAATCTTTCCACTCAATGCCAGTAAGACTTTGCTATTTTTTTCGGAGGTGTCTTCATAAGATTCTTGTGCACTTCTCTCCATCCCTTGATCGCCTCCTCTAGCGATGGTGGTGGTCGCGGTGGCATTGGAGATAGGTTTTCCTTGAGCTAAGGACAGCAGCCACCATAGCCCTCGAGACTTGGAGGCTCCGAGTCACTATCATGAAGATAACATCAAGCTAGATTCTGTCATGTTGGATATAGTGCGAAGCAAGAATGACGTGTTGGGATTTGAGGCACTGAGAAGATTACTCAAAGAGTTCAGGACCTCACCTGACAGCTTTCCCTCATTCCGCCAAGATTCAAGCAGAATAGAAAATGCCAAGGCCGTCTCTTTCACAACACCCAAGCAAACTCATCAGCTAAGTGGACCAACTCGACAAAACACAGTGTAGCAGATGCCAATGGGGAGACCAATGCAGGACATGCCATGAGGCACCTATGTTGGCGTGCTTCAAGGGGGTTGAAGAAGCCCGTTCAAGGCTCCCCAAGCCCCGAAACAATTGGCTTGGAAGCAGCTCATGCCAAAAGCCAGCCATATCTTCAGCGAACCCAGCAACACTACGATTGAGGCAGGCAAACCAGTTGCGAAAGACTCTAGAGTAGATGGAAGCGCTCTCAGAGGTAAGCTCCCAATTGTAAAAGTGCACAATGGTATCCTCAGTGACACGACCAAGTGGCTATGTTCATGTGTAGTATTGGGATATATTCATGGCCCCCGCCCCCGCGCTATGTTCCTAGAAGGATGGGTAAGAAATTTTTGGACACGTAAAGGTCTAAATGTGACAAGTATCCGATTCCTATGGAATGGTTTCATTGTTTTTTTTTTTCGAAAAGCCAAAAACGGTGACTGAGGTAGTACAAAAAGGCACTTGGATGATACGAAGTCAATTGCTCTCAGTCCAAATGTGGGAGCCTTCCTTTAGTCTAGACTCATTGCCATCACCCTCAGAAGCCCCTATTTGGGTGGAATTCCCTGATCTCCCTTTATCATTTTTCCCTCAGCTTGAAGCCCTTTGTCTCCCTCTAGGATAGTTTCTAGGACTAGAAACTCAGAGGTTTATTAGTCCTAGGGGTAACCCTTAGGCTTGTGTACTTATGATTTGGCTATAGAGCCTTCAAAGTAGAAATAGAGGTCTCGACAGAATCCCGTCAACAAAAAGAGAAAGAAGAAAAGACAACAGAAGGACAGAGAGAGTCAGGAAAATAGATAGTGGAAGAAGGAGCTTTGGCTAGTGAGGAAAACATGGATGAAAGCTTAGGAGATGAGGATTTTGTGGCCAATACACAAAACTTTGAAACTCAACTGGAGAAGGTGGAGCATGTGGCTCTCTCACAGGATGAGCAAGAATTCATAGTGGTTAAAGGGAGATGTACAATACATCAAGGAAAAAGACTCCTACTCCAAAACTCAGCAAGCTCCTTAAAGCAGATCTTGGTTGAGAGAGAAAAAAGGAGGATGTCTAGGGGATTTGTCTTATCACCTCAAGCCAGCCCAGTGAATTTCACTTCTCCACCCAATGATGATGAACAAAACACAAGAAAATTTGTCTTTTCTTAGCATAAATGTTCAGGGGCTCTCCAACGATCTTAGCTAAGCCTCTAGTAGTAAAAAGATGGCTGAGAACTAATAGTCTTAAGCATGACTTCTTAGCCCTTCAAGAAGTCAAAATAGGAGGTGCAAAGTTAAGGTGGCAATTAAATCAGATAGACGACAAGAGAAAGTTGATCATAACAAACCATGAAGAGGGGGCATAGCTTTGGGTATTGTAAATCACTTAGCCCAAGCTATTGGTAACGTTAACACAATTTTCGATAGCCACAGAGTAGGTGTTAACTTCACGCATCCAAATCTCTCCCGTCAAGTGTTTTCCATCTTCGCTCCTAACTCCTCAAGAGACAGAACTTTACTATGGGATAGAGCTCTTCTATCGGATAATGCCATTCTACTAGGTGATTTTAACATGGTAGAAAGTAGGAGAGACAGATGGAGTGGTTTAGGCAATCTTATCAGAGGGTGTGAACTTGCAGGTTGGAATCGACTTAAAGATTGGGTAGCTCTTGTTGATATCACAGAAGACACTTCCTTCACTTGGACAAATAACCAAATAGGAGTGCTACATAGGAAAGCTGGCCTTGATAGAGCTTACTGCTCTAGAAAGGTTAAGGATGAGACACTCTACTTCAAAAGCAATGCTTTAGCCACGCTTCCGCTCTCAGACCATAAACCCATATGGGTTGATCTGGATAAAGGTGAAGGGAAGATAACTAGATCAAGGCCAACCCCTTCTTTCTTCAGCTTCCTTACGTTAAGGAGAAGGTAATAAGGATTTGGAACAATGCTTTTGGGGGCACAACAAAAATAATAGAAAAATGGATCAAAGCTATAGATAGAATAAAGATCATTTTGAAGGCAATAAAGAATAGGGCACAAAAAGCAAAGAGTGGCAAGAAGACAAAATTTGGAAGACACCAGATCAGCTCTTTGGAGGGGTGGTAGCACGTTTGGTTGGACTAAAAAGCAGTGTCCATGGACACTGCTTTTTCAATGCTTATAGAAGCATCTTTAAACTAATTGGAGACCGGTCAGGAGTGTAAATTTAAAAATAAAAACCACGTCCCACGTCCATGATGCGTATCTAACAAAGACACTATAACTGCCACCCCACTTCTCTTTCTAAAACCTCTCACTTTGAATATGCAACTTGGAATCTCTCTCTCTCTCTCTCTCTCTCTCTCTCTCTCTCTCTCTGTGAGCGCTCCTAGTTCTATAATAATCCAATGCATAATTGTGATTTCCCCCCCTTTTTTATCTTTCCTCCTTTAATTGTCCCTTTTCTTTTCTATTTTGTCCTTTCTTTTCTCCTTTTTTTGTCCACAGACAAGAGTCTCTTTGAATCTAAACTTCAATGAAAAGATAAAAGGCACTCGCAATATGCACAAATTTAACACACGTAAATATAGAGAATAAACATGGAAGATTCTTTTGTATTCCAAAGAATAGAAAGAGCTATGCTTATAATTTTACAGTATCATATGTTTACAAATTATTGAATTTTGCCTTTACAATTTTTTAAATTTGACTAATGCCCAAGTGGATGGGTACTACTGTGACTACCTACAGTTATTGAATTTCACGTTTATATTGATTGGAGTACAAACATACTATCATTACACTTCCCTATTACAAGATCCATTTTTGTTGTCAAATTATTTCATGTCTCACCACCCGCCTCTTCTTGGGTGTCATATGCAATAACTCTCATCCAACCACCACAATCCCTCATCTTTACTATTGCTTGATTGGTGTTGGAAGACAACACAAAATGATGGGTTTTTTGTGCATGTTCCTTACCCAATCCTTCAACCACTCACTTGTTTCATCATATTGTCACATAATGGACTTCAAAATGAAGCTATTATCATGGAAATTATCCATTTGTGGTGGCTCCTTCTACTTTGTCCTTAGGGAGCATACTTAAGAACTCTTGTATATCGACAATACTTGATTATGGTATTCTTATTTTTCCTTCCACCAAATACAAGTTTCACGTGCTTCTTGGTTTTTTTTGTCTTTGATTTCCAAGAGAGTATGATTGTTTCTATGGGCTTCTTTGGACCGGTTCATGGTTTGGGACCCATTTTATTTTTATAAAATTAGCATAAATTTAATTGTTATACATATTTCTCATCCTATCTCTTGGCTCATACCATATTGCTAGAAATATCATAACTCTCCCATGATCATCCCTCTTCATGTCTACTACTTTTGCAACCCCAAATTCACATTCTCATATTAACTAGAACAAAATTCTATTCCACAATTTCTTAGGATCAAGTTCTTGGGCTCCTTGCATGGCCGATTGATTTGGTTAAGAGACTAGCTAACGAGCATTAGTAGATAGGCACATCATTTGGGAATTTTCTTGAGTGACACATAGTTTTTGCAATTTGACCTACTCCAAGTAAATACACGTCATTTTCCCATAATATTTGCTTAGTGGGATACATTTTACTACATTTCCATATATAATATCGTGAATGTTGCCTTGTGGAAGATTTAGTTTACACGTTCAAACTTGTGACTAGAGATGTCTTCACTCTTGAAGAGTTTGTGAAGGCCAAGACCTCTCGTATGGGTGATGTTCTTCATAGTGTTTGCCTCATAAGTCAACAATGTCAAACATTTGGAAGGGCTATTAAAATTCTTAACATTTCAATTTCATAGCCTAACAAGGGCCCTACTACATCTACCATACTATAAAAATCATTAATTCTAATTTCTATGTGGATCATGGCATTTATCACAAATGATGTGTGTTCCACAAAAAGCAAAGGACAATGTAAATTGTAGAGAATTCTTTACTTCATTATATATTTTTTAAATACCATCACTACATATAGGGGGGTTTGCATATGCATGGGAAAAGGGAAGGGAAGGTGGAGCAAAAGGCTTTGAATAAAAGCACTATGGTAAAAAAGATTTACTTTGAATTTGATGGGAGTTCTCCAAGGGACTATTTGAGGTTATTAGATTAAATTATATATCATTTATTTCTACTTTCATCTACCACCATGTAATTAAGTTATGTATCTCATCTCAAAATTCTTTCATGTAATCAAGTGAAATAAACTAGTGAAATGAAAGAAATACAATTAATCCTTTTAATCTTATGTCATTCTCCATTATCATGCATGTGCCCACATAGAAAACAACAAATCATGCAATTAACTTGTGAAAGATGATGGATAATAGCATTTCTCCTTAACAAGATTGTGAGCGTGGCCACACATGCTCCCTTGTGTTCACAATGTAACAATTAAGTGTTCCAATTATACAAAACTGCAGGAACTTATTAACACGCAGCTGGATCATGTCCCTTTAATTGGTGACTGTGTAGAACTATCGCACAAGGTTTTAAGAGATGAGACTATATAGAAGTATCATGTAGGGGATGCTACATGGTTACATCTCGTAGGCAGATTTGACTCAATAGCAAAAAAATTAGACCAATAGCAAAGTTAAGATAAAGCTGAAAAGAAACCAACTTAAAAACTAGAAATCATTGTGATTCTAAAAGCTAAATCACATAAATTCAGGTTCCAAGACAAGGAATAATATAACAGCTGATGCAATGTCACATACCCATAAGCACAAGCTTCCCATGAAAGATAATTACGCTTGTCAAATATTATATATTTGAAGCATAAAAAATGGACCAGCCACAAAAAGTGCTTAACATCCAAAGTTACAACAACCCAAAATAAATAAAAAATCCCTCAAAATTTGTGTATGTTACATACATGTAGGAGGCAACCATGGCCATTACGAGAAGCTGCATTACATTGATGCTTGGGAGGCGAGAGAGGGGAGGTTTTATCTCCATTGTCAGGTTGCTTAATCCGTTCTGCAGGTCCAAACTTATCATAAGGGGAGGGATAATAGAAAAGGATTCAAGAATAAAAATTGATTAAAAGATGTACCCAATGCATTAGTTGAGGAATCGATCAGGATGTCCCTTGAGTCAATGATCCTCGTGCCTCCAAACATGGAGCCCATGTTCATGTAGAGCTGCTTGTCCTCATTTTGGGGTACTCTTGCAGCTCACCTCTCATGCTAGCTCACATTCCAGTAAGAACTTTTGCCCAATGTGATGCACATTTTGTAGTCCTTAATGACCATGAAAGCGCCCCAAATCTTGTTCCATTGGTATAGGCACTAAGGGCTAGTCTTGTGAACAAATTCTTTCTCACATAGTTGTGACATGTAGTCCCACTTCACTTCCTTTTTCTTTATGGACACCATCAAGGAACCCTTGTCCATGAGTTGATCAAGGTTTTTTTAGCCTTTATAAGAACAAAGGTTTCATCCATAGACCAGAAAACATTCGTAACATTGGGAGCGTCTACAAGACTGTTGTTTAGCAAATCATGCAAAGCTTAGCTATTTAAATCCTCACTCGGTCCCTCGTTTGTTAAATTTTGTACTGCTATAGCAACAGCAGCAACAAGTGAGGAAGGGGTGGTAGCAAGGGGCATTACATTAGATTTATGGGCCTTAGAACCTTGCATAATGTGGGGGCAAAAAAAAAATATGAGGATTGTTCCACATAAATTACTTGAAAGAACCCAATGGAAATATATCCTAGGTGGCCCCCCCCCCTCTCTCTCTCTCTCTCTCTCTCTCTCTCTCTCTCTCCCCCCCACACACACACACTACTAAAATCTCTGTCTTTCTATTTGAAGGGGCACTATGATAGGGTAATTAGAAGGCCAAACTACCCTACATTATGCAGGAGGCAAAAGAATTGGGTGAGTGAAGTGTAGTGTGCCCATATACCATTGGAAAAAAATCAAAAGTAGCTTGCAGGTAAAATAAATTACTACACCTTTAAAAAATTACAATAAGTGTCTTCCATGACCAAGTAAAGTACGATCATCCTATTCCATTGAACGAAGAGGCTTTGCAAAAAATAAAGCTATTATAAAAAATTTAGAAGACTACCATAAAAACAAGTTGCTATGGTAAATTTGTTTTAAAATCCAAAAAAGTATTACAACATTAGAGCCATTTGAATTCTCTCTCTCTCTCTCTCTCTTATTGTACTTCCCAAAAATTGAACATATTGAAGGTACTAGTACTTGAAGTGCCATTAACTATTCACAAAAAATATATAGAAATAGTATTTCTTGAACCATAGATTGGTTTAGCCTAGCAAGATGAAGGTAGCTGCCAAGGCAGCTGCAAGTGGTGAAACTCCATCCAAGTGAGCCGTGGAGGTTGCCATGTAGTAGGCAAGGGCAGCATTTGATGGTGAGGCTACAGTACTACTTGCCATGGAGAAGGGGCAAAGCAGGGAAGGTAGAGTAGAGAAGGCATCACAGAGGGTTAGCAAAGCAAGGTGAGAGGAGGATGAGCGAGGGAGTAGACAAGGCAACATAGAGGCAAGAGTTGGTAAGCAGTTCATGAGGGTGAGGTAAGGGAGGACAGGGAGAGTAGAGAGGGTGAGGTCCACACACATAGAGAGTGAGGGAGGGAGATCCTCTGTCCTCGATCCATCGCACATGAGAGGGGACTCCACAAAGAGCCATAGAGCTCACGGAGCTCTGGAGGGGAGAAGGGACGGAGATGGCAAGGGGTAGGTGGGAGATCACATGGGCTCCCCACCAAGCCCTCCTGCACACCTACCACATGGTGAGGAGGGATGGCAAAGACTGGCTTGAACCGGTTGGTGGCTTGGCGGTGAGCTAGTGTTGTCGGCCATTATGAATGCATCACTGGTGCTATTTTGTGCACCCTCCACATCCAAGATGCCAGTGTGTCCACCTAAGGGTGCACCAATGCGCCCTCTAGATTAAAGCACATGAAATCAATTGGTGTGCCACCAGGCATTCTCCATGTGATGCATGTGCACTGGCTCTAAGATGTCTCCCAGGTCTTCTATGTTGTCATTAGGATCTATTTTTCCATCCTCAAGATAGTTCTCTAGTTTTTTTAAAGGAATCCTTGATAACTTCTACCCATGGTATGCAAGTAAACTCTCATTGGTATATTTGTGGATCATTGCACAACCCAAAGGGCATCATGTCCGGGTCACAATGCTTACTTTGGTGTAGTCGTTTTTGGTGAAGTTTAGGGCATTTTTTGTATATAGGTATCCTAACGCACCCATAACTTATGCATTACTCAATGAAATTCGACAAACTTTGTCTTCAAGTTTTAGTACACATTCCAATCTTGAACATGAGACCAAAAACATATGGAATAAATATTTGGAACGAGACCCTTAAAGCAATACAAGTGCTATGTTGCATGTGAATCATGCATCTTGAAGAGTATAGGATATAATAGATTATTCAAAAACATCAAAATTTTGTTCTACACATACATGCAACCAAGTAATCATTCAAAAGTACACTATGTGAGATTCTCCTTAAAGGACACACCTAATTGAGAACCTTAGATGTGGTTTAAGGAGCCTTGGATGTTGTGCTAAAATTATCCACACCCATTCAAGGGCATGCTCCCTAACGTTTTTTATTTTATTGAAAACCAGAACCAATTGAAAAAATGGAAGCCAAACTAATGGAACTCGAGCATGGTGGTCTTAAAACATTGATAGTTGATAATATCAGTACTAGATTTACTCTAGAATGGGAAGAATTTGAAAATGTGCAATCTGTGCATGTGCAAAGATCTTTTAATATCCCCGTGCACTTTTGAATTTTTTCACATCTCGCCTTGCAAACATTTGAATATTAAAGTGTATCCTCCTTATGCCACCCTGCAAAGTACATTCACCTCATGCCACCTTGTAGCTTGCCGTATGCAGAGTTAGCTCGACGTTACACGTGACCTTGTTCTTTTGATTTAGCATAATGTTCTTTACTTAGGTAAGTCGTCTTTTATTCTTTGCTTACCTCACAAGCTAGCTAGTATCTATTCGAGTGATAATTCATTGATCATCTCCATGGAGTCAATGGCATGATGCAACTCATCATGACTTGCAAGAGAACCAACCAGAGGGCTACGAGATAGGAAAGCTGAAAAGCTTAGTCAAGGCACAAGGAATAGATTGCAAGACGAGAAAAGAAATGGCATGGTATCGAAATGGCAATGGAAGAAACTTTTGCAATGTTTACGAACGGATAAACAACGAGAAGAAAGAAGATTGGTTCAGAAGCAACATGAAGTGATAAACAGATGCATGTATTCATTCATTGCCATCAGAGCAAAGAACACAAGCTCTGGTCTCATATTTGGTGGGAGCATTTGAGGCAACAACATCAAGCCGTTCTTGAGTCTTCACAACCTTTAGCCTACAACTTAAAATTCATAGAGTGACAACCCTACCAATACCTCAAGAGATACACGCCCAATAGATGATGCTCTCTAACTTGAGAAATGGACTAGAGAAGGTAAAAGGGGTGCATATCTTGAATTAGCTAGTTGTAAAGAGGGTGACATTATCTATGTTGGTATCCTCTAAAACAAAGGAAAAATAGTTTGGGCAAAAAATGTCAAAGATGTCAATCAGAAGGACCAACATGGCTCCAATAGTTGGATGCAGAGTAGAAGCAATGCAAGATCATCCCATTCCAACAAGTCTTTGCCATTTGGAATGCAAGAAAAGAAGAGAGAGCCTAAGTGCAGAAGTTATTAATCGAGTGAAAACATTCTGGCATAAGAATAAGAGAGTTTCTCCAAATAGGAAGAACATCTACCAAAAGCGAACGTGGTGCAAGCAATCGGGCAATTACATTATACACATGCTTAATACAATGTATAATGTAATCATGGTCGATTACATGATACACATGCTTAGCACAATGTAGGTCAGTGATTTAAAATATCTCAAATTTTTAATTTAATTTTAAAACTATGCTAGCTTAGACTTAATGTGATTGTCGTAAACTAGCCCGGTGGTTGAAACATCATGCAATATATCACCATGCTGATTTAGGTCAAACACCAGTTATGTGATTGTCCTAAACCAACATGGTTGAGCAGCAATATATTTCACTAGCCTGGTGGTTGTCTGTGAACGAGTTTTGGAATAGTTTATTTGTTTGATTTCTAAACTGGACTAGCTTAGACTTAGTGTGATTGTCCCAAACCATCCCCGTGGTTAGTGTGATTATCCCAAACCATCCCGGTGGTTGGAACATCATGCAATATATCACCATTTTGGTTTAGGTCAAACAGCAAGTATGTGATTGCCCTAAACTAGCATGGTTGAACATAAATATATTTCATCGGCCTGGTGGTTGTCTGTGAATGAGTTTTGGAATAGTTTAATTATTTGATTTCTAAACTGGGCTAGCTTAGACTTAATGTGGTTATCCCAGCTTGGTGGTTGGAACAACAATATATTTTACGACAGAAAGAAAAAACAATATATTGTTATTGTCCAAATTCATTTTTATAATTACGTTTGGGCAATTTTTAAAACATATTAAACCGTAAAAGTAAGCAAATTTTAAGAGTTTTTTAAAGCACATAAAATTAAAAATATAAAATCTAACATGGCATCTTACATAGACCTTCATATCCTCTACGAATGCCATGACATTAACAGTTAAGTTACATCAAAAGCATTGTAAACTCTCATAATATTTACTAATGGTGTTAACAAAGAATTCAAATAGTTACACAATAAGCCTTCTGATTATAGTCACTAGAAGAAATTAGCATTTGCTATTTCTATCCAAGATCCAACCCAGTCCTGTGCTACCACCATCTCATCATGGTCAATATAATTATAATTACAGAAGAGAAATAAGGAATGATTGATTTTTTCCTAGATAGCACTTTCTCAATTCCGTATGGCTTGCTCTTCATGTGATGGAAATCTCCCATGATGGGTGCTATGAGAAATAACCTCACTTAGAAACTCTACTAGCTCTCTCTTGTGTGAAATTAAAGTATTTATTTTGGTGGTACACCTACTTAATTTTTCACTCTGCTCCCTCTCTATGCACTTCTGAAGAGAAAACTCCTCTTTTTCAGCTTCTATGAGTAGAGCTCATTCTCTCTTTCTCTTCTCTCTATTTGCCTCATTATCCGTGATCCAATCTTTTTTTTACTACTAATGGCAAGCCCCACGGAAGACATGATTTCAAAAAAATCCATGAAGTGTAGAGCTAAGGGAAGATGGAAGGAGGAACAAGAGAAAGTGTAGGAGTAGGGCTTAGAATAAGAGAGGGGTATTAAGTGAGGTGTAATGAGAGTGTAACTTCAAGGCACAATGGAAGAAGGAACAAAAAGTGTGAGAGTAAGGCTGAGGATAAGAGAACGGTAATGAGAGCAAAACTCCAAGGCAAGATGGAAGAAGAGTGTGAGAGTAAGGATGCAGACAAGAGAATGGTAATGATCCAATCTTTCTCTTCTCTCTATTTGCCTCATTATCCGTGATCCAATCTTTTTTTTACTACTAATGGCAAGCCCCACGGAAGACATGATTTCAAAAAAATCCATGAAGTGTAGAGCTAAGGGAAGATGGAAGGAGGAACAAGAGAAAGTGTAGGAGTAGGGCTTAGAATAAGAGAGGGGTATTAAGTGAGGTGTAATGAGAGTGTAACTTCAAGGCACAATGGAAGAAGGAACAAAAAGTGTGAGAGTAAGGCTGAGGATAAGAGAACGGTAATGAGAGCAAAACTCCAAGGCAAGATGGAAGAAGAGTGTGAGAGTAAGGATGCAGACAAGAGAATGGTAATGAGAGCGAAACTCCAATACAAGATGGAAGAAGGAACAAAAAGTGCGAGAGTAAGGCTAAGGATAGTAGAATGGTAATGAGAGCAAAACTCTGAGGTGAGATAGAAGAAGAACAAGAGAGGAATTTAAGGAAGTGTAGACCCATAATGTGAGATGAAAGGTTTATAATATAGTGATTGAAAGGAAAGATTTCAAATAAAGTGAGTTTTAGATATGAAATAAAGTGATTGGATAATGTTAATAAGAGAGGAAGAGATGTCGCTATGATGATGGTAGGAGAACGCTCTACTAGATAGTGTGAAGTAACAGGTGCAAGACCATAATGTGAGACAATATATTTTGAATAAAGTAATATCTATGAAATAAAGTGATTGAAGACAAGATTGTTCTAGTAGCTGATCTAACTATCGCGACTAAGAGAAAGAGGTGGAACATAAGAGAATTGGAGATGATGACATGGATGATCTTGATGGATGATAAGATAAAGAGCACGTAGATAATGATGAAGATGATATAGGTAATGATGTAGAGATGATTGCAGATGATGACATGGATGATCTTAATGGCTCATAAGATTACGGAAAGAATTCATGGACGTATATCCTAGTATGAAATCTATCTCTTCAAATTTACTTTTTCTTTTACAACCATTGTATTTAATGATAGTCTATCAATCTCACAAGCTTTTGTATTTTTTTATAGATGGCAGAGGAGGAGGAAGAAATGATTACAGTTAGATCTAGAGTCACTGCTACAATAGGGAAAGGCCAAAGTCTTACCTTCAAGTTTAATTGATATGGTGATTGCTAGGAAAACTGTAAAGGAAATATTTGAATAACAAGATTGCCAAAAAATTTCCCTAACATGGAGGGTCAACTATTTGGCTTATATGGGAACTCAAGTTGACGTAGCTCACACTGAAGAATTTGGACGACTTGTCCAAGCTATAGGACATGGGAAGCAATTTTGATGTTTCGGTTCTCGTTCGACAGCAATCTCAAAATTTATCATTTGGTGAAGAAGAGATTCAAATCCTCAGACATTGTGAGAAAAAGGTTAATGATAAAGGTTTGATGGCCACAAGATCAGGGAAAATATTACAAAAGCGGGAACAATGTATCAGAAAACCTGAAGCGGTAAACCTGTAGTAGCAGGATGGATGTATGAGGGAACACTAAGTAGTCGAGAACAATCAATTTGCCTCTTCCAGAGGCTCCTCTTTTGGCATGAAGCATGAAGTAACCTTGAGAATAATCGTACCTGGGATAAAAGGGTAGAGGCAAGTGTTCTTTGTTTTGCATTTAGAAATGGGTTCAGGACAAGTCATCTCTTCATGTAGAACCTTGTAAGTGGTGCTTGATGGGTCGGAACTAGACACCGGTCTTTTGAAAGTTTGCTGAGCAGAAGGTGGGGCCACAAGATTGGGGTAGGATTGGGGGGGATGCAGAGGGAAATCTAGGCAGTTGGATTTGAAGTAGGAGAGGGGGCAGAAGCAATGGGGAGAATCTGAGAGGAGCTATGGGGATGGGGGGAAAAATTAGCTATGGGTGTCTGGAAGGTGGCTGCTTGAAGTTGTTGTTGGGGTGCACAATTAGGCACCTCATCCTCTGGTGTCTCCTTGTCCACCATGGATTGCATCTATGCTAGAAATATATCTTTGTCTTCAGCAACCTTTTCCTCCTTCTTGAAGCACTGTTGCACCTATAGATGGAGTTGTTTGATCTTTTGGAGGTTATCTCCTCGTTCTTGTGTTCATCCATAAATTCAGTAAAATCTTGTTAGCGTCCACATGAACATTGTTAAGAACTTTATTGCACCTTTGAACCCAAATGGTCCAAATTGCAGAGCTATGAATGACATTCCAGTTTGATGGGCTCTACTCGAGGTGTCTCCTAGCAATAGATACGTGTAATTGAATGAAAAAAAGGTGAGATGTTTGTACACAGTATCCCATAGAGATCTAGAGAAGCTATAATTGAGGAAGAGGTGAGGAATATCTTCAAGCTCTCTGTAGCACCATTTGTGGAATCTGTCTCCTTGTCCAATTCTTAAAGCTCACTTGGCTGTCCATACTCCTTGATGTGGAATTAGCTAAAGAAAGCAAGCCTATTTCTGTGGGACATCCTTATCCTAGACTTTTGAAAATCTTCTGGTCCACACATCTTCTAAATCTCTCCTGTGCCACTTCAAATTAAGCTTTTTGATCAATTCCTCTTGGCCTCCAACCCAGATAGGGACTCGATGTAGTTGATTTTGACTTGCCCATCTAAATTCTTTGGTGGTGGGTTGCAGTCTTCCACCCATCCACGGAAGAGAGTCCCTGGTCCACAGCCTCTGTCTCTCCTGTAGCAGCAATAAATCAAATCTATTAAGTCAAAATCTGATCGTCAGTATTCTGTTATCCAGCCAATCCCCTTGCTCTCTGTTCCACAAAGAATCTTTGATAGTCTCATCTCGTAATATTGCGTCTGGCCAGATCAGAGAAAACCAAATTGAGTTATTTGCACAGAAGGTGCCAGTCTTCCTTAAGAACCACTTCCATCTAATGTAATGTCTCATCGATTCCCAAGCTACCCACATACCCCTTCCACAGATCCGATCCTTTAGTAAACATTCTTCTCGGCCAAACAGAATTGTACCCACAGGGGTGTGTTGCTAGTGTTTGCACCTGCGAAGCTTGACTCTGTTGATATTTCTAAGTATCAGCATGGCACAAGTTGACTTTGGCTCTTTCAATTGGGTTTAGATTTTTGTTTTCTTTCCTTCTACTTTTGGACTTCTTTGCATATAATTTGCATGGGCTGTGCAAGTGCAGCATGTGCTTTGTGACGGTTTTCAGGGAGTGATTTGTGTATTTATTGGTAGTGCTTTGTTTCTGCATTGTCTGTGCATGACTACATGATTACTCAATGTGTTCTTGCATTAGTTTGCATGTGTTTTTTCCATCGGGATAAAATCTCTGTTTGAAATTAGGCATGTTCTGTGAATGCAATCTTTGTTGTTGATAATTCACAAGTAGGATCATCAGACAAGCCTGGAATACTTGGACATGCACATGCATTTACTGTTGAGCATGCACCTTTCTTGGGCAGCACAGCCCATGAGAAGACACCTAGCCTAAGCCCCTTCTCCTTTTTGGAAAGTTGTTTTTGATAATGAACAGGCGAGGTCATCAGAATAGGTTGGAAGAGAACCTGATTGTATGTTTATTAATGATGAGATAACACCTTGGTCGAGCAGCCCAAGGTCTGTACAGAGTCTTGAAAAAGTGGTTGACTTAGAAGATGGAACAGACACACAGATGGGTGATGTACCTACATAGGCAGGTTTGGATGATCTCATAGAAGAAGCCACAACTATAGGAGATGCTACTCCCAACCAGGAGACCACTCCAGATGGGTTGACTGTGGGACAATGGATAAAGGTATTGACAAAGTGCAAGACCACGCAGAACAATGCAGCCGAGGCCAGTCCATCAACTGCACAGATGCCTACTAGTATGGAAAAAAGGACTAAAACACCAAGTAATTTTGAAAAGGTTCATGAGAAGGATGCAAGTCTTGTAGCTGACCTGAAAGCAAGTATGCACTGCCCATGAGCCCGCAAGAGATTGTAATTTTTAGATTTGGAATTTGAGTTTACCCCATGTAATGAAATGCCATCTTAATCAAGTCATTGGTATTGTGATGTCTCTTATTGTAGTCTAAATGTCTTCCACTTATTACGCATGCTCTCCATCTGAACAGAGATCATAAACCTTAAAATAATTTGATTATCATACATTAATCTTATACTATCCTGCATTTGAGGTTTATGACTGCTTACCTCATCACTCCCCTCGAAGAACTTATAATCTAGGCAAGGAATTGTATCGTATTAAAATTACAGTTCCAAAATTACGAGTTGTAGATATTTGCACCCATGCATAAACATGTGTTAACTTAATGAGAGAGCAAGAGATGGAGAGAGGTGCCTTGATGAGGCTCAATCATGTTACGGTTTGTATAGGTGATCAAAAATTAGCATTGGTCGTGTAAACAAAAGGTCCTTTCAAACTCCAGCGTAAGATGAGTGCAAAGATAGCATGTGATTCACATCCAAGTCAGCACAAGAGAGCACTAAAAAGAGATGCCACAAAGTTAGGGATCATTTACCGTACCAACAATATAACAATACCCCTCATGAACTCATAGAGTAGGATTTAGTCGTCTCCCCCAAGGCCGGACTATTACATGATCCTAGAGAGCAAGAATGCAAAACGACGTGCACTTGTGATAGACATGAATGGTGTGTTGATTTATCATCACAACCATGAAAAGCAACTATTCTGGCCTCAATGGCAAAGCCACGCATGGCAAGTATGAAACTGCCATAGAGGGCCCGATCGTGACTTAAAATTTCTAGTGCCAGAGGTTACAGAGACTTTTCTATGTTGGGCTGCTCAATGGTTCGACGTATATATATGGAGCTCCCAAACAGAGACACAACCTCTTGCGGCACTTTAAATTGTGTTCTCCTAGCCTGGAGAATGTTATCTCAGGATTTTTGGTAGAGAATATTGTGACAGGGCACATTTCACCATTTTTGATGGGAAACCAATCTTTTTCAAGCACCTATGGTATTTCTAGGAGAAATACCTTTTCTACGATGTGTTGAGCACTGTGCTTCCAGATGACACCTTCTACAAGTGTACTGAAAATCTAGAAGGGACATTTTGTGTACTCCAAAGTTAGATTCAGTCCCTGTGCATTGGCAGCACAATTTTTTGGTTAAGCATGTAGGACCCTAGTTATGGCGATGGTTGAACTCATGGGGATCGCCAAGAGTTTGCATATGAAGACTACTTTGGTGCTTGGGAAGATATAGATAGCCTGCTAATTGCAAAAAAGTATGCTGTGTAGCCTGGATGGGTGACAGTTCCAATTGTGGAGCTGATTGCTTTTGGGGCATGTGACATTTTATCAGACCGAGGCAGAGGATGTAGTTTACAAGCTGTTATCTGTGAAATTGTTCAAGGACTGCAAATACTACCTGTAACCTTGGTCATGTACCTTGTTGTTTCATGAGGTGTAATTTTTGGCAACTCGATCATGTACAATTTTCAGCTGGATCATGAATATAATACCAGACCATGTAATTATTCTTTGTGACTTGCATCATGTCTTGCCTAGCTGTAGTGCTTTCTGACTGCTTATAAATATTATTAGTAACTTGGATCATGTGCCCTATGGTTGGATCATGAAGTATTACTTTTGTTGATGGATCATGGCCATTACTCGACTGATGTATATATAGTGGTTTCTTACATATTTGGTACAACCAATCATACTTGGCTTCTTTTTTGGGGGGAGACAAATAAACAATCATAGAAAATGGCAAGCAAATAAATAATCATAGAAAATGAAAGCAAGCGTGGGAAATAAATTAATTAGAATGTGGTCTAGAGATCATAAGGCATGCTATTGTAGATAGGCTCGTACTCTTCAAGTGATAGCAAGTACAGCTTTCTCTCTTGCTCAATGGCTTCTAGTGGAAACTTGATTGACCTTACAAGATGGGAAAATAATATGACCTCAGGTTTGTGATCAAGAAGCTTGTAGTGGTAGTCACCTTGATGACCATGTAAGAGACCCTTCACAATAAAGGAGCTTGCAGCAATTATGTTGCCCCAAGCATCCTTCGTAGCCTTTTAGCTCTTCTCCTTAGCTTTGGTACACTTCAAGATGTAGAAGTTAGCACCCTCTTCATTTTCTACCTTTGCATTCATTGCAAAGTTGTCCCCCATGCAAAGAGCATCGCTAAGCATTTTATGATGCCCTTCAAAGAGAGGCTCCTTAATGAGCTTCTCATCTAGTATCCAAAACACCTGCATCGTCAAGAATAATGATGTGATATTCCCAACTGGGCACATGCTTCTTACTGGTGCAATGTCCCCAAGACTCTTGAATACAAGCATTACAGTAGCACGACAACCTTTTCATAGCTATTTAACTAACAACCCCTTGTGCAGCTCCTTGTATACAATGCATGGATTGTGTATGTGGCATAGGTTGACAGTCCCACTATTTAGATCTATCAATATCTCCTTCCTTAACCTCCCAAAACACTCGTGCTACATTCCTCTCCTTAGATGCATAGCTGGCTTGAGCCCCATGAGACAAGTTGGTCCTCAAAAATTCCACGACATCTCTTAAATGTTTTAAGGTGGCTCCATTTGTCTTTAGTTGTTCATGTGTCACTGTTCTCTTCACAACAGCCCTAGCCCCATCGTGCTTGCCCTTTCCATGTCTAGATCCAAATAAATTCCATGTCATCTTCAAACCCACCAACTGTTCAAATCTAGAAACGAAATAGAAAGGTCTTCTAGCCTTGAATTGAGAGGCTGCTCCATCCAACCCAACCCAATGCCTAGTCAGTTCCAACCCTTGATCTGACAACCACCTATGATGCATCATAAAGCAATGCTAGACAAAGAGGGTGTCATGCACCTTGTCATCTGAAATGAAAAAATGCAATGTCTTCTTCACCTCAAATCCAATACGGACATATGTTATGTGTACAAAAGTTGTAACCTAGCTAGAGTGCCAGTCATGGACTGAATCTCGTTTTGCTCCTTGAAAGAATAGTTCTATGTGAAGTCCACCACTGAAACCACAACATCTTCGGGAAACCTCAACAAGCACTCTTTGAACTATTCAACCTACCACCTATAAGTGTAATTGTGCTTGATGAATATTTGAGGTGAGTCTTCATTAACCGTATAAGTTCGTTGCAATACATCTCCTTGCCAACAAGGTCTTTCCTTTGCTTCTTGTTCCCTTGCACCATGGTTCGTGTCTCCACATTTTGGAAAACCTTCACCATCACCTTTCTGGAAACAAAATTCATCTCGCATGGGCAGCATGACATTTTGCGTGGGCCACATTTTTTGCAATCACCCAAAAGACACCCACGATGGTGGTAGCAGGCTTCAAGAGGTTTGGGGCACAACACAGAATTCCAAAGACTAGTGACACCCATGTTACCATGTTGAACAGCTTTGCAGCCACACTCCCCTTCACTATTTCCACATACCTTACAGTCACAATTGCATCATGCTCCATGAATCCCAAAACTCTGGGTCCCCAGCTGGTTGACTGCATCCTTCAAAAAACACATTTGCACATGATAAATGCAGCAACATGTGTACATGTCCTTCATCTTTCGAACGAAATAGATCTTCAAGCACCCAAACGAGCGTTGTTGAATCCTTATCTCTGAAAATTCTTCCTTGAATCGTTGGAAGAACTCAACCTATGCCGGTGCACAAAACAAAGGGAGCACAATTGGATCTATAGAAATCGTGGATAGAAATCACTCTATGGATAGAAATCATAGCACATATGTAAAGCACTCCATGGACATATTGAGAACTTGTAAAGTAGTCACAAAGCACATACAGAGAACTTGTAAATTTCATGCAAAACACATTACAAGTAGAAACTAGTGTAAAAGCACTCATAAAGCAATCAAGAAAAGCCCAAGTAGTCATAAAGCACTGCCAAAGTAGTAACAAGCACATGCAAAGCACTACCAAAGCACACTTGGGAAAAAAGGTTTTGATATGACGATTGTTTTCAAGGACTTCAAAATCAAATCCCTAGCAGTGAAAAAGAACCACTAAAGCATTGTCATAGCACTGAAAAGCACATGTAAAACAGACCTCAAATAAAAAGTCGTGGGCAAGAAGCCACAAATCAATATTAAAGCACTCATAAAGCAGTTAAGAAAAGAACAAGCAATCCTAAAGCACAGCCAAAGTAATAACAAGCACATGCAAAGCACTCCCAAAGCACATGTAAAGCTCTACCAAAGCACATGTAAAGCACTCTTCAAATGAAAGCAGTGGACACATTGCCACAAATCATGCAACGCACATTACAAGTGGAAAGCAGTGGAAAAGCACTCATAAAGCAGTCAAGAAAAGGACAAGCAATCATAAAATACTGCCAAAGCAGTAACAAGCACATGCAAAGCATTGCCAAAGCACATGTAAAGCTCTGCCAAAGCACATGTAAAGCACTCTTCAAATAGAAAGCAGTGGACAAGCAACCACAAATAAATGTTAAGGCACTTTCAAAGCAGTCACAAAGCACTTACAAAGAACTTGTAAATTTCATGTAAAGCACATTACAAGTAGAAACGTCAAGAAAAGGACAAGCAATCATAAAGCACTGCCAAAGCAGTAACAAGCACATGCAAAGCATTGCAAAAGCAGTGCCAAAGCCCTGACAAAGCCCTGACAAACAATAAAAAATCCAGCTATCAAGAAGAAAGCAGTGGTAAAGCAATCACTGAGCAGTTCTTAGCAGAATCTAAGAAGTCAAAAGCAAATGCAAATAACATGCCAAACCACATACAGAGCTTTGCTAAAACACTACAAACCAATCACAAAAGCAAGAAGTGACAAAGCATCACTAAAGCATTGTCATAGCACTGAAAAGCACATGTAAAACACTCCTCAAATAGAAGCAGTGGGGACAAGCAGCCATAAATCAATGTCAAATCACTTTCAAAGCAGTCACAAAGCAAATACAGAGAACTTGTAAATTCCATGCAAGCACATTATAAGTAGAAAGCACTGGAAAAGCACTCATAAAGTAGTTAAGAAAAGGACAAGCAGTCATAAAGCACTACCAAAAAGACCGTATTAGATAATTCGGGAAAAACCCAATTCCCTGAATGGCAGTTTTGGAAGAAATTGTAGCTCCTCTCAATGAAAAAACAGGAGAAATATGTGAAAATAGACTAGATAGCCATTCATGAAGTGTGAAATATCAACTACATTCTCAAATAATAAATAGAATATCAGTGTCTAAACTACGTTATCATCAACAAAATAATAAACTTTGAAACCCATTTGAGTTAGATTCATCTCGTGAGCCATAGTGATGTTCAAAAACACCTTCATAATAGCGAGTCTCTGGAATTTCCATTGATATTGAGACTCGCTTTTGTTGTAAGCATTCTCATTTGAAAATCTCCAAAACACCGTTAAAAAAATGTAGAGTGTAATTAATGACCATGAGTATTGCAATGAAAACGCACAGGCTCTTTAACTTAGTAAGATATGTAGTTGATGGAAAATCAAGATATGTAGTTGAGGAGAATGAATGCAAGATATGTAGTTGATGGAAAATCAATGAGCAATGACAAGCATTTGATGTAATTTAGGTGACAATGACAATCATTTATTGTGCACTTTCAATGTTTGGACTGATTAGCATTATTGTAAAACGATAACTTTACATGTCATGTTGATTACTCATTGCAAAGTAAAACAGTACACTTTAGGATGAAAACATAACAACTTGTTGATACACCATTGAAATCCCTGAAATAAATCATGATTCCAAAGAAACTCTCAATTTCTAGCCCCAAAGAGAATGGCACCGGAAAGAATGGCACGAGAGACACTCCTTCTAAATACATTATGAATGTAGTTATGAACATGTTTGCATATTATTCACACACAACAATTACACACCAATTTACATAGTTGGCAAGAAAGTAGTAATTCCCATAAGTAATGATTGTATAAAGAAATACAATGTTGTTATTCAAAACTCATAGTCTGCAAATAGCTCCTCTCCTGCATGTATATCATCTATGAATTCAATACAAATGTGACCATATTCTGCAATATCTATGTTCATCATGGGGTCATACCAAGGTGGAACATCAGGGGAAAATACATAACAAACATTTGGCTTTACATTAGTATTTCTATTGCTGTTAATAAATCCTGCCACATTGCCATATTGAACATCACCAACAATATGCACCATATCCTTCATAAAGACAGTAGGGTCCTCTTGGATAGAGTACTTCTTTAGCCTTGGATGAACTCTACATAATTCCTTCCAGTCTCTGTAGGAGTACTTGTCACCTCCATAATGGAGAATAGTAGTCCCTCTCTTGATGGAGCCATGCACAAACAAGCCCAAGCTAGCACCTGTAATGGTTGACTCATGCACCTCGAAAGCCACATTTTTTATCCAGAACACTTCGTTGATAGGGACAGGTAACTTTGGTGGTCCAAATGGATCTCGTTCTGGTATGTACCTACTCAAGCTTGATTTGAACGTATATCTATCTACATCACAAAATACAAATTCAATTGGCTACAACAACAGTTATATATATTGAGATAAAATCAAAAAACACTTTGACATATGTACCTTCATGAAAAATATGCATTCTGTAGTCGGTTTATGTAGCCCTTAGCAATGTATTTCTTGATATAGCGACCTTTGTACCCTAGGTCTATAGCCAATTGAGAAACTTGCATACATTCATGCTAGAGAGTTGCGGAGCATTCCTTAAAAGTCTTATTTGGGATGCATTGAGTTTAGGCACCTGGCCATCACCACCATGGGTTGCCCTACCACCTATATCCCTCTAACACAGTATTAGATAAAGTGGGACAAAAGTTGCATTTCGGGAATTTCGAAATTGGGTGGATTTCATTAAAATTGGGAAAGGCTTCATTAAATTTGGGAAAATTTCCATTGATTGTGGGAATTTTACCAATATTGAATAAGCTAATATTTGGAATTCCAATGATTATGAAAAACTTCATTGGTTGTGAAACAGTTCATTGCGTATAAAAACTGGAACAAAGCATTTGTGGCAGAGTTTGAAAATCATGTATTTGGTGGTGTTAATAAACACCGTCTAGGGACAACATGTATATTTTACTTGAGGTGTTAATAAACACCAGTTGGTGGTGTTAATAAATACCATGCATAGTGAGTTCCACTAGAAGCAAAGTAGTTGTTGGTGAAGGTCAGCTTCTGAAAATTGTCATATTAATAATATGCAAATACCCACATTGACAAGATAACAACAATTGAGAAACATCACATGAGAACACACCTTACAATGGAAGTTTGGGAGATTAAGAGGGAGAAAATCGACACCATTTTCTATGCTCTAATACCAAGCAAGCTCTCCTGTGCTTTGATACATACGTTCTGTGGAATCTTGATCTTCTTGGATCTATTTATGGAATTTGATGTCCATGACCAGACAATTGCATCAATACACTCCCATACCTGTGGATCCAACCTATTCTCTACCCAATACTTGTTCCAGCAATCAACATAGCCCCTTTCTCTTAACTGATGGTGCCCAATACTGAATTAATAATTTCTTGAAATTAGGAGAAGCAGCATCCATCTCGGCACTTGATATGGCAACCCCAAGCCATATGGGGTATATAGGATCTGATGGCCTCACCAAGACGAAGTCACCTTGCTTAACATCCACCATTGGTCTAAAATCTTCCCTCGGCTTACCTTTTAGAGGCCCACAATAGTGATCATTCCATTCCTCATTGCCTTGGAAATCATTAATGCAAGCATCTATAACATCCTCCTCATCAGGAGATTGTGTTCTTGGCCAAAACTCTCTGTACACTCCTATCTCTGAGATGTTTTCCTGTTCAAGGTCACCGATCATGGTTTTCCAATACTCTATCACTGGCCTAATGTAGGACTCATAGGATGCATTCTTTCCACTTGCACATTTCTCCCAAAACTTAATGTAATCCTTTATCCCTGATATTACTTGCAAGTGATCTCTCACAAATGCAGCCATTGGCAGTATATCCGGACAACCTGTTGGCAACAATGATCGACCCTCACTATCTTTCTTCCATAGCTCAATTCCCCCTTCAATGGGCATCCAATTCGGTGATTTTGGATGCACCTTGTACTGCATCATTGGTATGTCACCTTGCATTGTAATGGCTTTGCATGACCGTTGGGATCAGATGGCCACAAACCATTGAGGGTGAAGTGTTGCTATTGAGCCACCATTCCAAAAGTTGCCAGAGAACTTGCTACTCCAACTAGATAATTTCGCCATTACAATTTTTGCATGTCACCCACAATTATCTAGTTGGAGTAGCAAGTTCTCTGGCAACTTTTGGAATGGTGGCTCAATAGCAACACTCCCCTCTAAAGAGGGTGGGTTTTCTCTTGTATTTGACGGAAAAAAATTCACACATGTGTCTGTAGCCCTTGCAATGGAAGTTGTCGTGGCCTCCATGACAGACTTTGGGTCACTTTCCGATACAGTTTCTAGATTTGCATTTGCGATCGTGACATCTACATTTTCAGACAAGCTAGCTCCACTTGTGGAAACATGTGCACCTTTAGAACTGTAATGGGAGTCCAAAGCGTTTCTTGAACATAGAGCATTCAAAAGGCGAGCATTGCTTCTAGGAATCCCATTGGTAGCAAGGTCTCCAAGGTCATGCATATCCATCCTCTTGAGGTTGCACAAACAAATTGAGAGCGATCCAACCGTCAGGTTGGGATCAGATGGCCACAAACCATTGAGGGTGAAGTGTCCATAATGACCGTTTCCATGCCCATGGGTAATCATTCCAATGAGTGAAACCTGTAATTGCCATGCAGAATCGGTGTCCTTGGACCTCACCCGAAGTCTTGGAATTGCCGTCTTTTTTTGGTCCATCTTATCATGGATTATGCATACATACTTTTTTGGATCCATCTCGGAGTACCTACGCCATGCATAGTATAAGTTCCTACAACTTTGTTGCTGTATCATATGCATCTTTCTCTTTTCCATCAGCGAATTGCGCTCATCATGACTTTTTGTGGCTGCCAATTGACCGACTACACAAGCTACATTTAGAGAATTCACTCGTCTTAGCAAGGGCTATATTTTTTAAATCCGATTTCCAAATCCTGCCAAATGTGGATGTGGACAGGCTCTGATAACCACGTTGATTAAGTGAAGTGTTGACCTCACGTAGGACGTCTATCTTCTTATACACTTCAGGTATCACTTGCTGTGTCTCTCTAGAACCATCCTACATGGTTCTACTCTTGTGAGGCATATGCTCTGTGCTATTATCCACAAAGTGTTGGATGAGAGCCCTTCCCATACCTATGTGCTCCCTGCTCCTCCTCATAATCCCTGAATTGCCATGCACATATCGCTGCACACCACTCTCAAATTGCTCCCTGTATCGATAAAATGATGTCCTTGGAATTCCATGCATCTCATATCATGCTCTACAACAGACATCCCGACCGTTTATCTTGAAGTTGTAGCATATCCTTCCTGTGTAGTAATGATGCCAAGCCGTTGACAACACATCGTATATAAAGTTTGTACGAGACTCCAAGGAGCTGCCCCAAAAGTTCTTCCTTAGATTCATTAAGAGATCTCGCTCTGCATGTTGGCAACACCTACTCCCACAACAATCGATGAAAGAAACCTGCTGCACCGAATCTAGTGACATTTTGTACATTACTGTTGGAGGCTCTCTTTGTTTAGGCACCCTGTTAATGAAAGTGTACCTTCTTTTCTTTGATGTTGGATCGTCCCTTTTCAACATTTGATCATTGACCAACTCATCTATACCAGCAATGTGGTCCATGGGCACATATTGTTGCAATGGGCTTCCTTCAAGTAAGGTAATCTGCTTGATGGGCCACTTTACTAGGCTGAGAGAGTCGACATCTTGCATAGAAGACCCTGAGTCACTTCCTCTAATTTGTTCTTTCTTTTTAATACCCACACCAATGCAATCGTTACCCAATAGGTCAAAGTTTATAGAGTCTCTCGAGAAAACAAATAAGATCACACCTTCCCCCACGGTCTTTGTTTTGCTCTCATCCCATAAGACAACCTTTTTCTCTTTCCAAGATTCACGAATGAAATTGTCAGTTTCCAATGAAGAAACTGGCATTGCCTCAACATAAGGTCGCTCAGGCTCACTTGGTGCAGCTTCTTCAGTTACCGCATCATCTAAAGAATCACCAACATGTTTTAGAGAGCCCTTAGGCCACTTGACAACGCTCCAAATTGCCTCACCAACAAGCACTGCATCCATAGTGGGAAATGGCAAGAGCATTTCACTATTGATAGACTTCTCCACTATCACCGATACATTTTCTGTCCCAATCTTCACACCACTACAGTAGGCCTCCAGATCTATTGCACACACTCCACCAATTTCAACCACTTCATTCCCCACCATCATCATGACCTTCTCCCCGCTTGTGATAGCCATCCCCTGTCATTACGATTATGGAGAATTAATTATGAACAAATTACAACCAAAGAATTTCATAAGACCATCAAACATGTCCTTCTAGAGGGGAAGAATGGCATTAGTGCAAATCTCTATAAAGCATGAATGAGTCTATACAAAATTTTCATGAAAGCATGAATTATTTTCCTAAAAATTTTAGCAATTTGATAAAACTTTTTCTAAAGCATGAATTATTTTCACCATCGTCATGACCTGATTCATGCATCTGATAGTAGCCATCCCCTCTCATTACGATGACAGGAAATTGATTATGAACAAACTACAACCAAAGAATTTCATAAGACCAACAAAGTTGTCCTTGTAGCGGGGGGAGAATGGCACCAGTGCCATTCTCCATGTGAATTTGGCTAACCTATGGAGAATTGCATATCCCATCTTTGAAAAGGGGAATGGCACCAGTGCCATTCTCCCCATGCATTGACTTGAGAAAAACATTTGTCTTCATAAGAGGAGAACAGACTAGTGCCATTCTTCCTTTGGAAGATAAAACTTTGACTTGGGACTTTGCCTTGGGAGAATGCCAAAGGTGCCATGCTCCCTTTGCAAAGCCAAAATTTTATATTAGGACATTGCAATGGGAGAATGGCACTGGAGAATAGGAAAATGGAGAATGGCACTAGTGCCATTCTCCCAATGGAATGTCCCAATGGAATGTCCCAATGGAATGTCCTAATTTTTTGGCTTTGTAATAGGAAAATGGAGAATGGCACTAGTGCCATTCTCCCAATGGAATGTCCCAATGGAATGTCCTAATTTTTTGGCTTTGTAATAGGAAAATGGAGAATGGCACTAGTGCCATTCTCCCAATGGAATGTCCTAATTCAAAATTTTGGCTTCACAAAGGTAGAAGGGCACCAATGCCATTCTCCCATTGGAATTAGTGGAATGTCAATCTATAGGTTTAGTGCCATTCTCCATTGTAATAGAAAAATGGAGAATGGCACTAGGAATAGGAAAATGGAGAATTGCACTAGTGCCATTCTCCCATTGGAAAATGGACCCAATGGAATGTCCCAATGGAATGTCCTAATTTTTTGGCTTCGTAATAGGAAAATGGAGAATGGCACTAGTGCCATTCTCCCATTGGAAAATGGAGAATGGCACTAGTGCCATTCTCCCAATGGAATGTTCTAATTCAAAATTTTGGTTTCACAAAGGTAGAAGGGCACCAATGCCATTCTCCCATTGGAATTAGTGGAATGTCAATCTATAGGTTTAGTTTGTCTAGATTACCACTAGCAGAGAATGGCAGTGATGCCAATCTCATGCTGGCAACTACATAATGACACTGAAATCATCAAACTCACATGTGGAATGGAATCAGACACCACTCTCCTATGATCACAGTCTCTGCTCTGTAGAGTTCATATGGATTTGTGTCAATCTCTGTGGAGAATGGTAGTGGTGCCAATCTCATACCATGAACTGAAAACATGCACAAGGAATCCTAAACTCACATGTGCATTTGCACTTTTGCCATTAACCTACTATAGCCAATAAAATTAGTGGAATGTCAATCTATAGGTTTAGTTTGTCTAGATTACCACTAGGGGAGAATGGCAGTGATGCCAATCTCATGCTGACACCTACATAATGACACTGAGATCATCAAACTCACATGTGCCACTTTGACTCTGTGAAGCCAAAACTTTGAATCTGGGAGAATGACACTAGTGCCATTTCCCCTTTGCACAGCCAAGATTTGAATCAGGAAATCACAATGGGAGAATGGCACTGGTGCCATTCCTCCCCCTTTGCAATGGGAGAATGAAAGTGGAGCAAATTTAAAAAAATTTAGCTTTGTAAAATGGGGAGATTGGAGGATGGCAGTGTGTGTGTGTGTGTGTGAATGTGGTATTCATTTGAAACCATACACTATTTTACTTCCATTTATTAATATATGTGGTAAAGTTGATCGATATTACTTTATGAAACCTAGCTCGTTATGTGAGTTTATTCACGTTAGTTTGGTTATGCTAGGTTGGTTATATAAATTTTTATGTTAGAGTATGTTTTTCTTGATCAAGGTCCAAGTAATGTAAAATTTTGCTTTTCGTATATCTCGCCGTCCTTGCTGCCTTGACTCAAGAGGTAAACTTACTGCCCAATACAATATTATCCTGTACATTTCGTTGCGCTCTCTCTCTCTCTCTCTCTCTCTCTCTCTCTCTGTGGCTTTGACCTCAGCTCAGACGTGCCCCTTTGTAGGCTGAAGTGCCCTTAACTTGGCAGCTTGAATGCTTATGTTGTTTTCACACTAGAGCTGCCTAAGTCTCTCTATGGTGCATTGAATGCATCTGTGCCATGGGTTGGATGGGGCGGGCAATCTTGCCCATCCATGATGTGTGGGTGGTGCCCATGGTGCGCCTGTGAGAGTAACTCCTTTTGAATATAGGTGCACTTGAATTATGTCCTTAATCTACTTGATCTAGACACTTAATGTTTTAGAATTATCATCCTTAACCCCTAGCCCATCAATTTCTTAAGAAGCACTCTTTAAGGAAATCATCCTCAAGCCATTGTTGTCTTCCGTGGACGACTTCTATGTTCACCTTCTCAAGCACTTCTCATTCTCTCTCTACTATGCCAAAGTAACTAATGAACTTCACAAGTGGTCATGCTTGCATTTCATTTAGTAGAAATAATTATAAAGTTTTCATAACATGTATGTTTATGGGAGTTGTATCAAGCGACAAACTAGTTAGGTTGTGTATATTAGTCTTGTCAAAGGAGGAAGTTCACCTCAATAAGAATTTGGAAATATAGTAGCACATGAGTCATAACATCGCAAGGCTTATAGAAAGGCTTTGTGCACAACCAACTAGATTATCCTAATGCAGCGGCTTAAATTTTATGGTCAAGCCATTGACAATCTCGATAAGTGCCCTTCAAATAGATTTGCCCTCTTGACACAGCTAACCTTTCATTGCAACCTAGCCATAAATTGTTTAAAAAGTGCTAAATTGCACTTTTATCCTCAACATGTGGATTATAAGGAATAGTCATTATCCACTAAGATGTATATTTACCCCTATCTTCATTTTCTAATGTAGTGTACAATTAGTCATCTTGTCTCCTCTCTCTCACCCCTATCTTTATATCAGCCCATGGTGTTCTTCTCCCCCCTATAGTGTCTCTCTCTTGTAAGCCCTTGGTTTTGTTACGCTCCAAAACCCTCCCTCTACAACATTGCCCATCTTCACCATTTCTTTGAGTAGTATAGTTCCCATTTATATTTGAGAGCTCTAGAGCTTGATTGTAGGAGCCCCCTAGGAACTCATTTTCTTGTCGTTTGAAATTTATGTTTGATAGGATTTGTGTGTGGAATTCCCTTCTATGAGAGAGAGAGAGAGGCAAAGGTTTGTGAATTTGCACAAAGATGACTTCTACATCACTATGAGTATGTCTAGACAACATTGACTATATTTTTATGTGTTGCTCTTGAAGCTTGCATTCTAAACTCCAATGAGAACTTATTTCAAGCTAAGTAGTTATTGAAGTACATTCTTATGCTCTTGAAAATACTGTAGTTCTTGTCAAGGCCTATTACAAGAGGCTTCTAGAGCCTTGTGTGGTTTATGGAGCCCAAGTGTATACTTGAAGCTCAATGACACATCTCTAACTTCGTTACATTAAAAAAAAGTGCATAGGTAGGATATATTAAACGTGTTAAATTTGTTTTATAACGAAATGCAAAAGGTTAAACTAATGAAGGTAAAAAATTAAAAAACCCTAGTACCTTCTCTTTCATCTCGTTGCCCTATGTTGATTGCCTCGCATGCCGTGCTGCTGTGGATCTCATCGTGCACGTAGCTCAAGCGTAGTTCTCACAAGTAAATCCCGCACTTTCGTCTCCACTTTCCTTGCCCCTTTGCTTTTTGGGTTCCTCCCTTTAGCTTACCTTTCTTCTACCTTTCGCTCCATCAAGCTCGCCGCTCGCCCTGCCTTTCGCTTCATCTACTCGCCGCTCGCTTTTCATGTCTCTTTGCTTGAAGACTTGCTTTTTGGGTTCCTCCCTTTATCTTACCTTTCTTCTGCCTTTCGCTCCATCAAGCTCGCCGCTCGCCTTGCCTTTCGCTTCATCTACTCAAGCTCGCCGCTCGCTTTTCATAACTCTTTGCTTGAAGACATGAAGGATTCGCTTTTCCAAAGACATGAAGGGATTCGCACTTCCAAAGATATGAACGGAATCAATTCCTGCGTTTCACCACCTCCATCTTTACGCGTTTGGTCATGCTCACCGTTCTTGTTGTACTTAAGTCGCTTCGAGCCTTCATGCAGTTGCTCTCTTAGCCGTACTTAAGTCGCTTGAGCCTTCATGCAGGTGCTCTCTTAGACGTAATCCCCTAACAAAACTTTCGTATGCTACAATTTTTTGCTATTTGATTAACGTACGCTTTGCTCTTCTCAGATACGGCAAGAAGGTGTTCGATGAGACTGCCATGGACGCTTTTCCTCAAGCGTATCTTTTTCTCAAGGCTCTCACAAGAGTCTGAGCATAGACTCTAAGATAGGAGTGGCTATAGCGGGGAGTTGGCTATGGCGAATTTAACTATGGAAAGCTTAATAAGATATAGGAATTGGCTATGGCGAATCCAAAGGAGCGCTTCGTTCCTTAAAGAATAGAAAATCAGCGCTTCATAAGAGTCTAGGATCAAGTGCATCGAGCAGTAAGAGTCTGTCACGGGTATATCTCTCCTCTCTTTCTTTCAACCCTCCTATTATCTTGTTGCCTCGATGGTCAAGGAGGAAGCCAAATTGCAAGAAAGAAAGCAAAAAATCCAAAAATTAAAGAGGAAGCTACCGAACTGATTGAGCGTCAATTGTGTTGTTTCCTTCCAGCTCCATCAACTTCGCAGCTCCGGTGGAGTTCAGGCTGTCGAGCCGTTGGTTGCCTTCTTGCCTCAAGACTCTCCGTGCGAGCTGTGGTGAGTAAAACTCTCAGACTCTGATCCAATCTGCTTTGGAATGAATAGAAAGTGAATGAGGGAAAGGCATCAACTGAAATGAGAAAAAAGGTCTTGATTTGTCTGAAATGTAGATTTGAAAGTTAAAAGTGATAGTTTGAAACTACTAAATAATTCAAATTTTGAAATATAGCTCTTCCCGCCATTGTGCCCTTTTGAATTTTGGATATATAGAGTGGCACTTATGCCATTCTCTCCAATATTTCAAATTCATATTGATAATTTTAATTTCAATTTGTATTTTAAATTGAAATTATTCTTTTGAAATTGTATTTCAAAACCTAAATTCTAGTTTTCAAATTTTGATTTCAAGTTAAACTTCAATCTCAATTTTGATTTTCATGATTGAATGGCAAATTTAGAGATTGAAATTCTAATTTTAAATGGAGAATGGCACCAGTGCCATTCTCCAAGACCTCATAAGAAGTCCGTGAGAGTGGCACTAGTGCCAATATCCCTTGAGATAAATAAAATTTTGAAATATAGCTCTTCCCGCCATTGTTCCCTTTTGAATTTGGATATATAGAGTGGCACATATGCCATTCTCTCCAATATTAAATTTAAATTCAAATTCAAATTATTCTGTTTGAAATTGTATTTCAAAACCGAAATTCTAGTTTTCAAATTTTGATTTCAAGTTAAACTTTAATCTCAATTTTGATTTTCATGATTGAATGACAAATTTAGAGATTGAAATTCTAATTTTAAATGGAGAATGGCACCAGTGCCATTCTCCAAGACCTCATAAGTCCTTGAGAGTGACACTAGTGCCAATATCCCTTGAGATAAATTGAAAGACTTGCAACACTAGTCAAGATTTATGTGTAAGATATGGTACCAAAATAAAAATATCAATGATACACTACCAGTAAAATCAGTGGAATGCCAATCTACATGTTGAGTTTGTGTAGATTTCCACTGGGATCTACATAATGGAACTTAGATCCCCAAACTCACATGTGTATTGAAACCTGGCACCATTCTCCTATGATCACTGGAATACCCCTCCTATAATATTAGGGTAAACAACTGTACCAAGGGAGAATGGTAGTGGTGCCAATCTCTTATTGGGCCCTAGAAAATGGCACTGAGAAGCCTAAACTCACATGCCATTCTTCTATGCTCCACCGGTGGAGAATGGCAACGGTGCCATTCTCTAAAACATGCACAAGGAATCCTAAACTCACATGTGCATTAACACTTTTGCCATTATCCTACTGCAGCCAATAAAATTAGTGGAATGTCAATCTATAGGTTTAGTTTGTCTAGATTACCACTAGTGGAGAATCGCAATGATGCCAATCTCATGCAGTCACCTACATAATGACACTAAGATCAACAAACTCACATGTGGATTGGAATCAGACACCATTCTCCTATGATGACTGGAATACCCCTCCTAGAATAGTAGGGTAACATTTGTACAAGTGGAGAATGGCCCTAAGAAATGGCATTGACAAGCCTAAACTCACATGTGCATTCTTCTATGTAGTGATCACTGTCTCCGCTGTGTAGAGATCATATGGAATTGTGTCAATCTCTGTCGAGAATGCCACCAGTGGAGAATGGCAGTGGTGCCAATCTTATACCATGACCTGAAAACATATAAAGGAATCCTAAACTCACATGTGCATTCTTCTATGTAGTGATCCGCTGTGTAGAGATCATATGGAATTGTGTCAATCTCTGAGATCATCAGACTCACATGTGGATTGGAATAGGACACCACTCTCATATATCACTGGAATACCCCTCCTAGAATAGTAGGGTAATTATTTGTACAAGTGGAGAATGGCAGTGGAGCCAATCTCTTATTAGGCCCTAATAAATGGCATTGAGAAGCCCAAACTCACATGTGCATTCTTCTATGTAGTGATCACTGTCTCTGCTGTGTAGAGATCATATGGAATTGTGTCAATCTCTGTGGAGAATGCCACCAGTGGAGAATGGCAGTGGTGCTAATCTCATACCATGACCTGAAAACATGCACAAGGAATCCTAAACTCACATGTGCATTCTTCTATGTAGTGATCACTGTCTCCGCTGTATAGAGATCATATGGAATTGTGTCAACCTCTGAGATCATCAAACTCACATGTGGATTGGAATCGGACACCACTCTCCTATGATCACTGGAATACCCCTCCTAGAATAGTAGGGTAAACATTTGTACAAGGGGAGAATGGTAGTGGTGCCAATCTCTTATTAGGCCCTAATAAATGGCATTGAGAAGCCTAAACTCACATGTGCATTCTTCTATGTAGTGATCATTGTCTTCGTTGTGTAGAGATCATATGGATTTGTGTCAATCTCTGTGGAGAATGCCATCAGTGGAGAATGACTGTGGTGCAAATCTCATACCATGACCTGAAAACATGCACAAGGAATCCTAAACTCACATGTGCATTGACACTACCACTAGTGGAGAATGGCAGTGATGCCAATCTCATGCTGGCAACTGCATAATGACAATGAGATCATCAAACTCACATGTGCATTGAAACTTTTGCCATAATCCTACTACAGCCAATAAATATAGTGGAATGTCAACCTACAGGTTTAGTTTGTCTAGATTACCACTAGTGGAGAATGGCAGTGATGCCAATCTCATGATGGCAAATACATAATGACACTGAGATCATCAAACTCACATGTGCATTCTTCTATGTAGTGATCACTGTCTCCGCTGTGTAGATATCATATGGAATTGTGTCAATCTCTGTGGAGAATGCCACCAGTGGAGAATGGTAGCGTACCAAGACCTTAAAAATGGCACAAGGAATCCTAAACTCACATGTGCATTGGCACTTTTGCAATTATACTACTACAGCCAATAAAATTTGTGGAATGTCAATATACAAGTTTAGTTTATCTAGACTGCCACCAGTGGAGAATTGAAGTGATGCCAATCTCATGCAGGCAACTACATAATGACACTGAGATCCTCAAACTCACATGTGGATTGGAATCGGGCACCATTATCCTATGATCCTTGGAATACCCCTCTCAGAATATTAGGGTAAACATTTGTACAAGCGGAGAATGGCAGTGGTGCCAAACTCTTATTAGGCCCTAGAAAATGGCATTGTGAAGCCTAAACTTAGAATAGTAGGCTAAACATTTGTTCAAGTGGAGAATGGCAGTGGTGCCAATCTCTTATTAGGCCCTAAGAAATGGCATTGGGAAGCCTAAACTCACATGTGCATTCTTCTATGTAGTGATGACCTGAAAACATGCACAAGGAATCCTAAACACACATGTGCATTGGTACTTTTGCCATTATTTTACTGCCATTCTCCGCTAGTAATGATGTGCATTCTTCTATGTAGTGATCACTGTCTCCGCTCTGTAGAGATCATATAGAATTGTGTCAATCTCTATGGAGAATGCCACCAGTGGAGAATGGCAGTGGTGCCAATCTCATACCATGACCTGAAAACATGCACAAGGAATCCTAAACTCACATGTGCATTGGCACTTTTGCCATTATCCTACTCCGGCCAATAAAATTAGTGGAATGTCAATCTATAGGTTAAGTTCGTCTAGATTACCACTAGCGGAGAATGGCAGTGATGCCAAACTCATGCTGGCTCTAAGAAATGGCATTGAGAAGCCTAAACTCACATGTGCATTCTTCTATGTAGTGGTCAGTGTCTCCGCTGTGTAGAGATCATATGGAATTGTGTCAATCTCTTATTAGGCCTTGGAATGTCAATCTATAGGTTTAGTTTGTCTAGACTACCACTAGTGGACAATGGCAGTGATGCCAAACTCATGGTGGTACCTACATAATGACACTGAGATCATCAGACTCACATGTGGATTGGAATTGGACACCACTCTCCTATCATCACTGGAATACCCCTCCTAGAATAGTAGGGTAAACATTTGTACAAGTGGAGAATGACAGTGGTGCCAATCTCTTATTAGGCCCTAAGAAATGGCATTGAGAAGCCTAAACTCACATGTGCATTCTTCTATGTAGTCATCACTGTCTCCGCTGTGTAGAGATCATATGGAATTGTGTCAATCTCTGTGGAGAATGCCACCAGTGGAGAATGGCAGTGGTGCCAATCTCATACCATGACTTGAAAACATGCACAAGGAATCCTAAACTCACATGTGCATTGGCACTTTTGCCATTATCCTACTGCAGCCAATAAAATTAGTGGGATGTCAATCTATAGGTTCAGTTTGTCTAGACTACCACTAGCGGAGAATGACAGTGATGCCAATCTCATGCTGGCAACTACATAATGACACTGAGATCATCAAACTCACATGTGGAATGGAATAGGACACCACTCTACTATGATCACTGGAATACCCCTCCTAGAATAGTAGGGTAAACATCTGTACAAGTGGAGAATTGCAATGGTGCCAATCTCTTATTAGGCCCTAAGAAATGGCATTGAGAAGCCTAAACTCACATGTGCAGAGATCATATGGAATTGTGTCAATCTCTGTGGAGAATGGCAGTGGTGCCAATCTCATACCATGACCTGAAAACATGCACAAGGAATGCTAAACTCACATGTGTATTCTTCTATGTAGTGTTCACTGTCTCTGCTGTGTAGAGATCATATGGAATTGTGTCAATCCATGTGGAGAATGGCAGTGGTGCCAATCTCATACCATGACCGAAAACATGCTAAGGAATCCTAAACTCAAATGTGCATTCTTCTATGTAGTGATCACTGTCTCGACTGTGTAGACATCATATGGAATTGTGTCAATCTCTGTGTAGAATGCCACCAGTGGAGAATGGTAGTAGTGCCATGTGATGAATCAAACTTCTGCCATTCTCCTTAACATCATGGAGGATGGCACCAGTGGCATTATCCTTAAACTCTCACGGAGGATGGCACTTGTGCCATTCTGAATGAACTCACAATCCATGTGTTCAATGGCATTTGTGACACTCTTCTAACATCATATTATGTTGGAGAATGGCACGAGTACCATTCTTTATTATAACCATCTTAACTTTGATATTGTATTTATTTGCTTACTGTGTTGGTGTAGTTTTTCATAATGCATATATAAGTTGCTTCGCCTTGGTTATTTTGTTAATAGAAGTTGCATTGTGGTTGTAATATTTCCTACTACAGTTATGATTTTCTATTATACATTTCATTGTGTCCTTGGTTCTTTTGTTAGTAGAACATTGCAAGAATGGCTAGCAAGGGAAAGAGAAAGGTTCGAGAAGTGTCAGTTTATGATGGAATTAGTTCTGGAAGAGGATGGTTTTTGGATATATACAATAACGAACTCCAAAAACTCCATAAAGTGCATTGTTTTGTGAACATCCAAGGAGCAACTTTTGAAGATGTTGGACAAGTTAAAGAGATGGAGGATACCGAGAAAGACAACGTTCCTTGTCTCAAAATTCATACATTGGGAGGCAATGTGTATCAATTGGATCCTGCTTGTTTTGATCATGCGAGGATGAATGCTACTGGGGAGGACAGGATGATATCTAGGGGTTGGATTAATGAGCCAGAAAATTATACCAATCAACAGATATTAGAAAGCTTTGATTTGGTAACAAAAGTGATAAAGCAAGATATAAAAAAGAGTAGAAAAGTTTCGAAAAGAACCAAGAAAAGTGATGATGAGGGATCAAGCTCTCAAGTGTCTCAGAACACATTGAAAGAGAAGGCTAGAGAGATCGGTGAGGAGGAAACAACAGGTGAGAAGGAAATAAGGTCAGATGGAAAAACAAGCATTGGCGATAAACTGGAGGCTAAAGACAAAGAGACAACTTTAGGAGAAAAACAGGGAGGTACGAGAATAGTCATTGATGGAACTAGAACTGGAGGTGATGCAACGAGGAGTGGTGAGACACATATAACAGGACATGGTGAGAAATCATCTGAAGCAACTATCATCCTGTATAAGAAAATCCAGCCAGATGTTGACTTTAAGGCACTACAAAAGAAATTGGAAAGGAAGGACACAAGTATGACAAGCTTGATGGAGTACGTAGAGTACTTCCGATTTGGTTTGGAGTTTGAGGTGTTGATCCCAGTGATGAATTACTTTAGAGCACCAAGCCAATATGTGTACAGGACATTAACCCTCAGCTATGTAAGTGACTTGGTCAAGAGTTTTGCAATGAATGCACGACCTCCTGCAACATGTGCATATCTTATGCCTTACCACATAGGCACAAATACTCCAATGTGCAAGGAAGAGATAAAGGTGAAAAAGTTAAAGGAGTATAATTATTGGATTCTCGCAGGGCAGCATTCGATTTATGCTGCAAGGATATTTATAACTAAAGCACATGAAGAAGCCTTCAATCAAGGAAAAGGTTTCTATACACGGAGGAAGGCGAGAATTGTTGTCAATGCACCAGTTGAAGCAAGTTCTAAGATATCATCAATGGCCAACATGGAGGCACAGACCGTTTTGAAAAATTCCACTAAGAGAATCAATTTTGAAGTAAGTTGCAAGGGCATCCCATGTTTGATGTTGAGGGATCTGCCAAAGACATGTGTTGGGATAAGGATGTCTTCAAGAAGTTGCTCTTCATCAAGCCACAGAGCAACTTCTTGAAGGCATCCTTATCCCAGCACATGTCTTTGGCAGATCCCTCTGAGGTGTCAAGGACACACAAGCTGATTGGAAGTTGTCCCTTGGAGTGACGTGTTAGAAAGCTCTCCCCCTCCATCTCCATGTTCACTTGAATAATTGTCCAAGGAAAATAAGACTGCGATGTAGACTTGTTACCCTCTATTGAACTAATCACCCAATCAACATAGACTGATGCGGCTTTTGGGAAATCAGGTGTGGACTTGCCAACTTGCAGCTTCTCTTTGACCCATGACTCACATGAACCCTTGAAGCTCTGATAAACAATTGAATCAATTTTGAAGTAAGTTGCAAGGGCATCCCATGTTTGATGTTGGAGCGAAGGGTGACATGAGTTGAACTCCTTGATGAGTGCTTCTTTCAGGACTCTATCATGCTTAATCTCCATTGCCCGTTGAGACATTTCAATGGAGTCCTTGTCTTTGCTTGACTTGACCAAGACTATTTCTTTAGACTCAATCTCTGATTGAAGTGCACGTACATCTTCGTCTTCCAATCCTAGCAGACATCTCATATATGTTATTGTGGGATTTCGACCCTCAAGATCACCCTGCTTCACCAATGTCAAAATCCTAATCCATTGTTCGTAGATGTCATCATCGTATGTGACCATGTGTGTGTCCTTGGTAGCAAAGTTTGCGCCCATCGATACGCTTGCAACTCCTATAAAATTCTATATAAAAAAATCAAAATCATCTTAGACATTCTTCTAATCCAAATCATGTAATAGAGATAATAATGACACTAGTGCGATTCTCCCATTACCATGTCAAAAGCATGACTTGGTAACTAGAAGAATGGCGCTAGTGCCATTCTCACATCAGGGAATTCACACTACTATCATTTCTTTTACAAAGCCATAAACATTCTTGAAATAAAAAATGCATACAAAACAAAGTTTATTACTCACATCCCAACTTTGTCGATCTTTATGCCCTTTAACAAGGCCTTGGGCTGGTTTCTTTGGTCGTCCGAATGCAATCCACTGTGCCCTTAGGTGTTGTAAGATATCGATATATGGTTGATTTTTCAAAACGGTCTGTGCCTCCATGTTGGCCATTGATGATATCTTAGAACTTGCTTCAACTGGTGCATTGACAACAATTCTCGCCTTCCTCCGTGTATAGAAACCTTTTCGTTGATTGAAGGCTTCTCCATGTGCTTTAGTTATAAATATCCTTACAGCATAAATCGAATGTTGCCCTGCGAGAATCCAATAATTATACTCCTTTAACTTTTCCACCTTTATCTCTTCCTTGCACATCGGAGTATTTGTGCCTATGTGGTAAGGCATAAGATATGCACATGTTGCAGGAGGTCGTGCATTCATTGCAAAACTCTTGACCAAGTCACTTACATAGCTGAGGGTCAACGTCCTGTACACATATTGGCTTGGTGCTCTAAAGCAATTCATCACTGGGATCAACACCTCAAACTCCAAATCAAATCAGAAGTACTCTACGTACTCCATCAAGCCTGTCATACCTGTGTCCTTCCTTTCCAATTTCTTTTATAGTGCCTTAAAGTCAACATCTGGCTGGATTTTCTTATACAGGATGATAGTTGCTTCAGATGATTTCTCATCATGTCCTGTTATATGTATCTCACCACTCCCCGTTGCATCACCTCCACTTTCAGTTCCATCAGTGACTATTCCCGTACCTCCCTGTTTTCCTCCTAAAGTTGTCTCTTTGTCTTTAGCCTCCAGTTTATCGCTAATGCTTGTTTTTCCATCTGACCTTATTTCCTTCTCACCTGTTGTTTCCTCCTCACCGATCTCTCTAGCCTTCTCTTTCAATGTGTTCTGAGACACTTGAGAGCTTGATCCCTCAACATCACTTTTCTTGGTTCTTTTCGAAACTTTTCTACTCTTTTTTATATCTTGCTTTATCACTTTTGTTACCAAATCAAAGCTTTCTAGTATCTGTTGATTGGTATAATTTTCTGGCTGATTAATCCAACCCCTAAATATCATCGTATCCTCCCCAGTAGCATTCATCCTCGCATGATCAAAACAAGCAGGATCCAATTGATACACATTGCCTCCCAATGTATGAATTTTGAGACAAGGAACGTTGTCTTTCTCGGTATCCTCCATCTCTTTAACTTGTTCAACATCTTCAAAAGTTGTTCCTTGGATGTTCACAAAACAATGCACTTTATGAAGTTTTTGGAGTTCGTTATTGTATATATCCAAAAACCATCCTCTTCCAGAACTAATTCCATCATAAACTGACACTTCTCGAACCTTTCTCTTTCCCTTGCTAGCCATTCTTGCAATGTTCTACTAACAAAAGAACCAAGGACACAATGAAATGTATAATAGAAAATCATAACTGTAGTAGGAAATATTACAACCACAATGCAACTTCTATTAACAAAATAACCAAGGCGAAGCAACTTATATATGCATTATGAAAAACTACACCAACACAGTAAGCGAATATACACAATATCAAAGTTAAGATGGTTATAATAAAGAATGGTATTCGTGCCATTCTCCAACATAATATGATGTTAGTAGAGTGTCACAAATGCCATTGAACACATGGATTGTGAGTTTATTCAGAATGGCACAAGTGCGATCCTCCGTGAGAGTTTAAGGATAATGCCACTAGTGCCATCCTCCATGATGTTAAGGAGAATGGCAGAAGTTCGACTCATCACATGGCACTACTACCATTCTCCACTGGTGGCATTCTACACAGAGATTGACACAATTCCATATGATGTCTACACAGCCGAGACAGTGATCACTACATAGAAGAATGCACATTTGAGTTTAGGATTCCTTATGCATGTTTTCAGGTCATGGTATGAGATTGGCACCACTGCCATTCTCCACTGGTGGCATTCTCCACATAGATTGACACAATTCCATATGATCTTTACACAGCGGAGACAGTGAACACTACATAGAAGAATACACATGTGAGTTTAGCATTCCTTGTGCATGTTTTCAGGTCATGGTATGAGATTGGCACCACTGCCATTCTCCACTGGTGGCATTCTCTACAGAGATTGACACAATTCCATATGATTTCTGCACATGTGAGTTAAGCCTTCTCAATGCCATTTCTTAGGGCCTAATAAGAGATTGGCACCACTGCCTTTCTCCACTTGTACAGATGTTTACCCTACTATTCTAGGAGGGGTATTCCAGTGATCATAGTAGAGTGGTGTCCTATTCCATTCCACATGTGAGTTTGATGATCTCAGTGTCATTATGTAGTTGCCAGCATGAGATTGGCATCACTGTCATTCTCCGCTAGTGGTAGTCTAGACAAACTGAACCTATAGATTGACATCCCACTAATTTTATTGGCTGCAGTAGGATAATGGCAAAAGTGCCAATGCACATGTGAGTTTAGGATTCCTTGTGCATGTTTTCAGGTCATGGTATGAGATTGGCACCACTGCCATTCTCCACTGGTGGCATTCTCCACAGAGATTGACACAATTCCATATGATCTCTACACAGCGGAGACAGTGATGACTACATAGAAGAATACACATGTGAGTTTAGGCTTCTCAATGCCATTTCTTAGGGCCTAATATAAGAGATTGGCACCACTGTCATTCTCCACTTGTACAAATGTTTACCCTACTATTCTAGGAGGGGTATTCCAGTGATGATAGGAGAGTGGTGTCCAATTCCAATCCACATGTGAGTCTGATGATCTCAGTGTCATTATGTAGGTGCCACCATGAGTTTGGCATCACTGCCATTGTCCACTAGTGGTAGTCTAGACAAACTAAACCTATAGATTGACATTCCAAGGCCTAATAAGAGATTGACACAATTCCATATGATCTCTACACAACGGAGACAGTGATCACTACATAGAAGAATGCACATGTGAGTTTAGGCTTCTCAATGCCATTTCTTAGAGCCAGCATGAGTTTGGCATCACTGCCATTCTCCGCTAGTGGTAATCTAGACGAACTTAACCTATAGATTGACATTCCACTAATTTTATTGGCCGGAGTAGGATAATGGCTAAAGTGCCAATGCACATGTGAGTTTAGGATTCCTTGTGCATGTTTTCAGGTCATGGTATGAGATTGGCACCACTGCCATTCTCCACTGGTGGCATTCTCCACAGAGATTGACACAATTCTATATGATCTCAACACAGCGGAGACAGTGATCACTACATAGAAGAATGCACATCATTACTAGCGGAGAATGGCAGTAAAATAATGGCAAAAGTACCAATGCACATGTGAGTTTAGGATTCCTTGTGCATGTTTTCAGGTCATCACTACATAGAAGAATGCACATGTGAGTTTAGACTTCCCAATGCCATTTCTTAGGGCCTAATAAGAGATTGGCACCACTGCCATTCTCCACTTGAACAAATGTTTAGCCTACTATTCTAAGTTTAGGCTTCACAATGCCATTTTCTAGGGCCTAATAAGAGATTGGCACCACTGCCATTCTCCGCTTGTATAAATGTTTACCCTAATATTCTGAGAGGGGTATTCCAAGGATCATAGGATAATGGTGCCCGATTCCAATCCACATGTGAGTTTGAGGATCTCAATGTCATTATGTAGTTGCCTGCATGAGATTGGCATCACTTCAATTCTCCATTGGTGGCAGTCTAGATAAACTAAACTTGTATATTGACATTCCACAAATTTTATTGACTGTAGTAGTATAATTGCAAAAGTGCCAATGCACATGTGAGTTTAGTATTCCTTGTGCCATTTTTAAGATCTTGGTATGCTACCATTCTCCACTGGTGGCATTCTCCACAGAGATTGACACAATTCCATATGATATCTACACAGCGGAGACAGTGATCACTACATAGAAGAATGCACATGTGAGTTTGATGATCTCAGTGTCATTATGTATTTGCCAGCATGAGATTGGCATCATTGCCATTCTCCACTAGTGGTAATCTAGACAAACTAAACCTGTAGGTTGACATTCCACTATATTTATTGGCTGTAGTAGGATTATGGCAAAAGTTTCAATGCACATGTGAGTTTGATGATCTCATTGTCATTATGCAGTTGCCAGCATGAGATTGGCATCACTGCCATTCTCCACTAGTGGTAGTGTCAATGCACATGTGAGTTTAGGATTCCTTGTGCATGTTTTCAGGTCATGGTATGAGATTTGCACCACAACCATTCTCCACTGATGGCATTCTCCACAGAGATTGACACAAATCCATATGATCTCTACACAACGAAGACAGTGATCACTACATAGAAGAATGCACATGTGAGTTTAGGCTTCTCAATGCCATTTATTAGGACCTAATAAGAGATTGGCACCACTACCATTCTCCACTTGTACAAATGTTTACCCTACTATTCTAGGAGGGGTATTCCAGTGATCATAGGAGAGTGGTGTCCGATTCCAATCCACATGTGAGTTTGATGATCTCAGAGATTGACACAATTCCATATGATCTCTACACAGCGGAGACAGTGATCACTACATAGAAGAATACACATGTGAGTTTAGGATTCCTTGTGCATGTTTTCAGGTCATGGTATGAGATTAGCACCACTGCCATTCTCCACTGGTGGCATTCTCCACAGAGATTGACACAATTCCATATGATCTCTACACAGCAGAGACAGTGATCACTACATAGAAGAATGCACATGTGAGTTTAGGCTTCTCAATGCCATTTCTTAGGGCCTAATAAGAGATTGGCACCACTGCCATTCTCCACCTGTACAAATAATTACCCTACTATTCTAGGAGGGGTATTCCAGTGATCATAGGAGAGTAGTGTCCTATTCCAATCCACATGTGAGTCTGATGATCTCAGAGATTGACACAATTCCATATGATCTCTACACAGCGGAGACAGTGATCACTACATAGAAGAATGCACATGTGAGTTTAGGATTCCTTTATATGTTTTCAGGTCATGGTATAAGATTAGCACCACTGCCATTCTCCACTGGTGGCATTCTCCACAGAGATTGACACAATTCCATATGATCTCTACACAGCGGAGACAGTGATCACTACATAGAAGAATGCACATGTGAGTTTAGGCTTCTCAATGCCATTTCTTAGGGCCTAATAAGAGATTGGCACCACTGCCATTCTCCACTTGTACAAATGTTTACCCTACTATTCTAGGAGGGGTATTCCAGTCATCATAGGAGAATGGTGTCCGATTCCAATCCACATGTGAGTTTGTTGATCTTAGTGTCATTATGTAGGTTCCTGCGTGAGATTGGCATCACTGCCATTCTCCACTAGGGGTAATCTAGACAAACTAAACCTATAGATTGACATTCCACTAATTTTATTCGCTGCAGTAGGATAATGGCAAAAGTGTTAATGCACATGTGAGTTTAGGATTCCTTGTGCATGTTTTAAAGAATGCTACCGCTGCCATTCTCCACCGGTGGAGCATAGAAGAATGGCATGTGAGTTTAGGCTTCTCAGTGCCATTTTCTAGGGCCCAATAAGAGATTGGCACCACTATCATTCTCCCTTGGTACAGTTGTTTACCCTAATATTATAGGAGGGGTATTCCAGTGGTCATAGGAGAATGGTGCCAGGTTCCAATACACATGTGAGTTTGGGGATCTAAGTTCCATTATGTAGATCCCAGTGGAAATCTGCACAAACTCAACATGTAGATTGGCATTCCATTGATTTTACTGGTAGTGTATCATTGATATTTTTATTTTGGTACCATATCTTACACATAAATCTTGACTAGTGTTGCAAGTCTTTCAATTTATCTCAAGGGATATTGGCACTAGTGTCACTCTCAAGGGCTTCTTATGAGGTCTTGGAGAATGGCACTGGTGCCATTCTCCATTTAAAATTAGAATTTCAATCTCTAAATTTGTCATTCAATCATGAAAATCAAAATTGAGATTAAAGTTTAACTTGAAATCAAAATTTGAAAACTAGAATTTTGGTTTTGAAATACAATTTCAAACAGAATAATTTGAATTTGAATTTAAATTTAATATTGGAGAGAATGGCATATGTGCCACTCTATATATCCAAATTCAAAAGGGAACAATGGCGAGAAGAGCTATATTTCAAAATTTTATTTATCTCAAGGGATATTGGCACTAGTGCCACTCTCACGGACTGCTTATGAGGTCTTGGAGAATGGCACTGGTGCCATTCTCCATTTAAAATTAGAATTTCAATCTCTAAATTTGCCATTCAATCATGAAAATCAAAATTGAGATTGAAGTTTAACTTGAAATCAAAATTTGAAAACTAGAATTTAGGTTTTGAAATACAATTTCGAAAGAATAATTTCAATTTAAAATATAAATTGAAATTAAAATTATCAATATGAATTTGAATTTAAATTTAATATTGGAGAGAATGGCATAAGTGCCACTCTATATATCCAAAATTCAAAAGGGCACAATGGCGGGAAGAGCTATATTTCAAAATTTGAATTATTTAGTAGTTTCAAACTATCACTTTTAACTTTCAAATCTACATTTCAGACAAATCAAGACCTTTTCTCTCATTTCAATTGATGCCTTTCCCTCATACATTTCAGACAAATCAAGACCTTTTCTCTCATTTCAATTGATGCCTTTCCCTCATTCACTTTCTATTCATTCCAAAGCAGATTGGAGAGGAGTCTCAGAGTCTGAGAGTTTTACTAACCACAGCTCGCACGGAGAGTCTTGAGGCAAGAAGGCAACCAATGGCTCGATAGCCTAAACTCCACCGGAGCTGCGAAGTTGATGGAGCTGGAAGGAAACAACACAATTGACGCTCAATCAGTTCGGTAGCTTCCTCTTTAATTTTCGAATTTTTTGCTTTCTTTCTTGCAATTTGGCTTCCTCCTCCACCATCGAGGCAACAAGATAACAGGAGGGTTGAAAGAAAGAGAGGAGAGATGCACTTGATCCTAGACTCTTACGAAGCGCTGATTTTCTATTCTTTAAGAAACGAAGCGCTCCTTTGGATTCGCCATAGCCAATTCCTATATCTTATTAAGCTTTCCATAGTTAAATTCGATATACAAGGAAGCTGCTGTTGCTGTTTTTATGACAAAACAGTCATTTTCAGGACTGAATATCTCTTTCTTGATGCGGAATTGCACTTTGTGCCGAACTGGAAAGCTGTAGTTCGTAGAACAGACTACAACTTTGCTTTTGGAAGCAAGTTGATCCGGTATACATTGCAGGAGTTACAGCCTCTGCAAAACCACAAAAAGTTGCAGTCTACTGTCTATTTGTGACCAATGTGCAGGAAGCTGTTTTCAAGTGAGAATATCTGAGAATCCACAAGGATTTGGCTCTTGAGGTCAACTGACAAGTTGTAGATCTTTCTATAAGCTACAACTTTGCTGTTTACAGCTTTGGCATCCGGTCTTTCGGTGAAAAGATATTGTTGTTCAAAAACAGGGACAACGTGTTATCTTGCCCAAAGTGGATGTGAGGTATTGTTCTTGCACAACAGTGAATTGGGAACTCACTTCAGTCCAAGGGCATTATTGGCATTTTGGCAAGTCACTTTGGCACATTTGGCAAGTGGTGAATGCTTGATTTTGATGCCAAAGGGTTGCACACGTGAGGTGATACATTGGTGATGTAGTAAATGCCATTTTGATGGACTAAAGGGGGCAATTTCATTCTCTCATAAAAAATTACAGAAAGTAATTTTTGCTTTAGATGCAAGGGATTGTGCTTAATTGCCAAAGCGTAAGTGCTCTCAGTTGATGCACAAGGTTATGCACATTTTTTGGAAGCAATTTTGATGCCATACTTGCAAGTTTGAGGCAACATATGCCCATTTTGCAATTTCCTGGCACAAATTACAGAAAGTGGCTTCTTGGCCCATATACAACAGTAAGTGCAAGGTTTATGTCCAAAGGTGCCATTTGTGGATGCTATTTGATGTGGTTTTGATGCTCCATACTTCACATGCTGTGAAAGGGTTATAGGTTGCACAAATATCACACTTTTGGATGCATTGTTAAGGGGAATCCTCCTTTTCTTGGTTGGCACTAGTTTTGGCATTGCATTTACAGTTTTTGAAACATGGGTACCACTTCTGAGAATGCTTTGTTTCACATTGAGATGTATGGCACCAACTACTCTTATTGGCAAGGAATGATGTATCATGTTTCGGTACATAAGAGGCAGGTAAAGCCTATAAAATGCATAAGGATAAAGCCTATGGATATGGAAAATGAGCTTGCCTGCTCTACAATTATGCTCTCATTGACAAAGGCAGTTTGTCTTAAGGTCATGGATCAGTGCAGTGCTTTTGGCGTATGGTCAAAGTGTTAGAAATGAACCCAACAGAGGGTACACAGAGCGGAAGACTTATAGTAATGCCCAGGAGCTCACACAGTGTGCGTGTGGGGTGTGGAATCACAAACTTCTTAACTTAATGTGCATAATATAGATGTGCAGACTCATCAATAGACAATGAACCAACCAGATAGAGAAACCACCAAAATATATATTTCCATCCAAAACTATGGACACAATACAAAATAGATAGATCCAGAGTCCCACCAATGGTGTGGTCCTCTGATCTAACCACAAGGTCCTTCTCCAATCTGCTGGCTATCTCTAGAATCGAGCCTGCATGCTCCACCTCGAGCGTCTGTAGACTTTCCGTCCACTGTGTTCTTCTCCACCTTACTGCCTGTGAATCAGCCTAGGTGGGCAGCCCTTGCCAAGCTTTGTCTGCAGCACACAGGTCCCTGTTCGTCCCTGTTCCATTGCTCCAACCTGCTTGTGAATGGCTGCTCCATAATGTATGATGATCTCAGCACCTTGCTGCCCTAGAAGACAGCCAAGGTCCAGCCTCTCCCTAGAGCTAAGTCTGCAGCACCTATTGCACTCTCTCACCTCCTATAGGTAGGCCCAGAGAGTAGGCTTCCTGCTGCTCCTTTCTGCCCTGGAACTGCTGGCTATGCTGGATATTAAATGAGGCCAAGAGCCTCTCCTTATAAAGGCCCTAAGGCCTGCTGAGAAAACCGACCAGCCAGCCTCATACTGGCCGATCAGTCTACTGCTGGTCCAGCCCTTTAAGGGCTCACAAAACTAGGCCTTTACGGCCCACACTTTTAGGGCTTTTGGCCCTCCAATCTAGGCAAGGGCCCAGCCCCTAGGTCAGCCCTATATAAGGCCTGGTTGGCTGCCTCAAAGCAGCCCAACCAGCCTCTCTCCTGGCCGACCCATGTGCTGGTCTGTCCTGCCTCTGCTGCGCCACTCTAATCTGCCCACTTGCAGGCCCGCTCCATCACTTGGATGCCCTGCCATTTGCACTGTAGTTCGCGCCATCTGTTGCAGCCTTCTTCTCTTGTGAGGTGCTGCCCATGTGGCAGCCCCCCCTCTCTCTCTTCTCTAGGCATCTTCTGCCCTAGGTCTCCCTCCCCCATGCTCTCCTCATTTGGGGGCTTACACATGGGGAGGTGACCTTTCCAACACCCCCTCTCACCGACACATCTCGGCCCAATGCCAACACGTCGATGAAGATGCTCCAATAACTCCCTCGTCGTAGTCCTCTGGAACTTTTCGGTGTCAAAATATTTTCATGGCTTTTCATCCAGTGGCTCCTACTCCACCAGGTCCGCTTCCTCTTCCGCACACCATCCTGGTACACAGATCCATCTTTGGTAGCACCTCCTGGCACCACCTCCTTCAGTCATGTTCCTGCCTTCGAACTCGAGCAACCCAACCTCCACGATCTTCCAGTTGTCCCCCTCATAATGAGTGAACAACCTGGAGTCTTCCAGGCACCATGCTCTGAGGGTCTGTTTCAACCCGTCCTTCCTTTGACAAGGTCCGCAACAAAAGTACATCTCTAGATAACCTGCCGCGAACTTTAAATGTACCTGACTGAACCTGAGTCACCCTCCTTCTCGCAAGGGCACAATCCTCCAATCGTGGAAGTTGATTCCCTAGAGCTTCTGAATCAGGGTCGTCCTTCAACAAGGTCCCTGCCTTTAGGCTCCCACACCTGTGAGCCTCCTACTTCGGCTCTGATACCATGTTAGAAATGAACCCAACAAAGGGTACACACAGCGGAAGACTTATAGTAATGCCCAAGAGCTCACACAGTGTGCATGTGGGGTGTGGAATCACAAACTTCTTAACTTAATGTGCATAATATAGATGTGCAGACTCATCAATCGACAATGAACCAACCAAATAGAGAAACCACAATACAAAATAGATAGATCCATAGTCCCACCAATGGTGTGGTCCTCTGATCTAACCACAAGGTCCTTCTCCAATCTGCTGGCTATCTCTAGACTCGAGCCCGCATGCTCCACCTTGAGCGTCTGTAGACTTTCCATCCAGTGTGTTCTTCTCCACCTTACTCCCTGTGAATCAGCCTAGGTGGGCAGCCCCTGCCAAGCTTTGTCTACAACACACATGTCCCTGTTCCACTGCTCCAACCTGCTTGTGAATGGCTGCTCCAAAAGGTATGATGATCTCAGCACCTTGCTGCCCTAGAAGACAGCCAAGGTCCAGCCTCTCCCTAGAGCTAAGTCTGCAGCACCTGTTGCACTCTCTCACCTCCTGTAAATAGGCCCAGAGAGTAGGCTTCCTGCTGCTCCTTTCTGCCCTGGAACTGCTGGCTATGCTGGGTATTAAATGAGGCCAAGAGCCTCTCCTTATATAGGCCCTAAGGCCTGCTGAGAAAACCGACCAGCCAACCTCATACTGGCCGACCAGTCTACTCCTGGTCCAGCCCTTTAAAGGCTCACAAAACTAGGCCTTTATGGCCCACACTTTTAGGGCTTTTGGCCCTCCAATCTAGGCAAGGGCCCAGCCCCTAGGTCAGCCCTATATAAGGCCTGGTTGGCTGCCTCAAAGCAGCCCAACCAGCCTCTCTCCTGGCCGACACATGTGCTGGTCTGTCCCGACTCTGCTGCACCACTCTGATCTGCCCACTTGCAGGCCCGCTCCATCACTTGGATGCCCCGCCATCTGCACTGTAGTTCATGCCATCTATTGCAGCCTTCTTCTCTTGTGAGGTGCTGCCCATGTGGCAGCCCCCTCTCTCTCTCTTCTATGGGCATCTTCTGCCCTAGCTCTCCCTCCCCCACGCTCTCCTCATTTGGGGGCTTACAGATGGGGAGGTGACCTTTCCAACACAAAGCTCTATAATCTTTATGGAGAAAGCAGTCTTCTCATTGAGCAGGTGAATAGGGATGTGGATGCCATAGAGAGCTCCATTACACTCATGGATTGCATGTCTAGTGGGAGAGACAAGTCCCTGGATAGGGAGAAGTCCAGTTATAGACCTGGACCTCACAGGGTTTATGCTTTCACTGTGGGAAGAAAGAGCACCTCAAGAGATTCTGCTATAGGTTAAAAAGAGAGCAAAAGAAGAAGACTAATGGTAAGAAGAAAGAGGATAAAGAGACCAAGGACGGACAAGTGAATGCTATCTTCAGTGATGGCAATGATGTAGATGTACGTTATGCATCTGCTTACCCACATTCTTTTCTAGTAGCCACGGATGATGGCTTGATGCAAGACTGGATCTTGGATTCTGGACCTTTTCATGTTACTCCGCACAGGGAGTGGTTTGTATCATACAATGCTCGCAGAAAGGGATTAATCAGATTGCATGATCAGTCATGTGACATTGCAGGTGTGGGAGGTGTCCATTTGGTATTTCCTCATGGTTCTACATTAGTGCTGACAGATGTTAGACATGTATCAAAGCTTACAAAGAGTTTGATCTCTATGGATCAGTTGGATTCTTTGGGTTATCGTGTGTCCTTTAGCAGTCAATCTTGGAAGATCACTAAAGGATGTCTGGTCATATCTAGAGGTGTAGTACCAAAGTTACGGAGTAGTCAGACTCCGTTATGTGACCACTTTTGGGTGTCAGGCTGTGAGGCATTTATGCAGGTACCCAGGGATACAAGAAGCAAGTTAAAACCTAGGCCTAGGAAGTGCTTCCTCTTCGGGTATGTATGCAGCCATGACTGCATCTTGGATGAGGATCAGATGCATAAACTATCCACAAAGATAGTGGCAGTTCGAAGAGTGGTGTTCCAAGAGGATGGACAGCCACTATATGATCCACGTGGAGGACTTTTGCCACTTGATGCAGTCCCAGGACAGCCGGTACCACAAGAGGTTAGAGAGCCACAGGTAGTGGCACCTCAAGTTATGCATGATTATGCAGTAGGACTGCCAGGTGCTCTGGATGCACCTTTTAGGAGCCCGGATCATGGGTGTATTGGTCGGGCGTTAGATGGTGATGATGCCAGTGATATTGGGCTACTATATCAGCCATCTTATGGTGAGATTGGACCTCTGGATGCAGGTTCATGTGATGTTAGTAGGCTTGGACAGCAAGCTGAAATTCAGATGCAGCATGTACATCCATCCGGTGATGATGAGGCTATGCTGCAGGATGTTAGGCTTCAGTGGGAGTATGCCATGGATACTGTTCAGACAGGGATAGCTTCCGCAGTGGGAGCAGTAAACCGACATATGACTGACCATGATAGGAAGCTGTGAGAGAGAATGCAAGTCACAAAGGCTGCTGATTCTGTAAACAGTCATACAATCCAGCTCCAAGATAAAAACCAAATTTGCAGGATTAGCCTTAGAGAGCAGCAAGTGCAAGTTGTACAAAAGATCCCAATAGCCTCCTTGGCACAAGAGGGCGTTCTCTCTCGTCTAAAACAGAGTCTTCTTGAGAATGTTTCTTCCAACAATAGAATTCTTCACCCAAGGAAAAAACTGGTCGCCCAACGGAACCGCTCCTTCCAAGTAGGGGCTCATGAAAAAACCGGGTGGCGAAGTGTCTGGCTGCCCACACTTGCCAGAGAGCTTGTCTCGGCCTTCCGTGCGCAAGTGTTCTAATACAAATGCACAAATAAAACTCCTGGGAACAATGGAATTGACAGCCAACTAAATCTGTAGCAGTGTTGAACAACGTACCGTGCAACTGTGTAGCAGTCTTGTCCTCTCCAGCCTACATTTCTACATTCCTATATTTCATTGTATGAACATCAGTGCTTGGTCAAGAACATACTAACCATCTAGACTAGTGAGTCGAGGTGTGACATATTTAGTTAAAGAGAACCATTACATTTGATTTATAAAATAGCCATACACATAGAGTTTTCAACAAACTATTTATAAAGTTTATAGGCCGAAGCATCATGCAAAAGTGCAACGAGAATGAAATATAACAAGAACACAAAGCAACCAACCTCGCAATATGTCAACGATGGATGCCATCGCAGTACTCCTTGTGCATGATGCCCTGAGATACAAGCATCACAGCCTGAATGAGGCCAGTTGCAGACAAGTGACTGAATGAAAGGAAAATCAATTCATGCGTTTGCAACCTCATAGTGGTTTTTAGCAGTACTTTAGCTAGAGTAAAAGGTTGAAATGTGTAAACCTTTCTAATTTGTAGTTGTAGCAGTTCATCATCGGTCTGATTGGGGTCTGGTTCGAGGGCATCATTGGAGATTGAGCACTTGCACAGGAGATCTTCACCTGGTCTCGAATTGTCTCCCACCTGCGTTGAAGAACTTCATCACAATCACCTTTGTAGACCAAGAAATCGTCTTCAAGATTTCCACACGCTCATCCTCTATCTGCCCACTCCAATTTCCTCTCAAAGCCTTCCCCTGGTTTGGCTAGCTCATGCCACAGAAATCATTCATCTCGGCTCTCCTCCCGCCTCTCCGTTCGTCGACCGTCACCAAGGTTGGCTCAACTTGTACCATTAGCAGAGATAGCAGCGAGAAATATTTCCCAACGAGGGGCTGTTGAAGGCCACGCATGCAGGCAAGTAGAAAGAGAAAGCGCATACTCAACTTTTTACTAATCAGGCTATCATACGAGACCCAGCCACATTGTGCAAAAGATGTCGCATGAGCTCATGTCAACATTGTAGCCAAACAAAGTCACCAATATGGGGATCTGCTATTTGTGCGTTCACAAGAACAAACTCACATTTCCAAGGAGTTGCAAAGGTTGCCGCTATTTGATCCAGCTCCTGTCCTGCAAGCTTTTCCTGAACCAACACTACGGCAGTAAAGGATCAAGAAAGATCCATGCGAAGAAGCAAGGCATGCTACGTTCGTTTTAGGGAGGGCAGCATTAGTGGCGCAGGGCACCAATCTCAATAGCAACTCTAAGGAAACAGGGCAACAAATTTTGATTTTTCCCTCCCAAAGGCCATAAACCCAATAATTAAAATATGTGAAGAGATCAATTCAATCAATCACGAGAGATTTCAAAATCTAATGCCTAGAGCTGAGGAATAGTGCATGAGTGACACGCATAAGGAAGCCTATGGCGCCTCGAGGAGCCGACGCTTAAAGAGATGTCACATTGAGCGGGAAGATACCATGAGTACTGAAGGTGAGCATGCTGCACCTAGCTAAATCGAGGAGGAGGAGGACTGACACACCAAGACCTCGCCAATGATGAGTCGAGGTGTCCCTCCTATGTGGAACCCTGGCCTCAAAGATTCAGAGTGGTTTCTCTCCGAGAATAGACAAATTAAAGATTTATAAATATTTATTCTCTGGGTCAATCATAGCTACAATTTATTTTTCTAATCAAGCATCAAGCTTTTTGTCCATACCTACAATTTATGCTGGGTCAACATCAAGTGAAGTAGCATTCAAATAAGCAAGCAACATTTTCATCAATCGAAGATCATCCTAGCGAATCTTTCTATCAATATTTTTCATCAAGTACCACTCTAGCAATGTTATCAGCACTCAATGTTCCAAAGTGCAAGTTGAATACCTTCTTTTAACCAAGCATCTTAATGATAGGTCAAGAATTATTGGATCAACAGGGGGATATATCACACACACAAACACATATGGGGATGTGTGTGTGTGTGTGTGTGAGAGAGAGAGAGAGAGAGAGAGTCCAACTCCGAAAGCCATGCTACCTAAATTAGAATACAAGAGTACCTTTAGCTCTCAACGTTTTTTTATAGAACAAGACATTTATAAAAAAGAAACAGTCTGACATGCAAAAGTTAAAAGTAAGAATTAAACGGTCTCATATAGAAGTAAGAGAGGATCACTTTAACGAGTAACCCAGATGCAGAGACATAGAGATCTTGCTGCAATCGCAAAGTAACTAGAAATAGGCACGTGACTAAGACCAAGAATAGGCACGAAGAAGAAGATGTAGATTTGTGCAAAGCTGCAATAGCTTGTTGGACCTTCCTTGGTCTTCCTCGACCAAGGTTCACTAGTTTTCTTGGTCTCCCACACTGATTTTTTTTTACAGACACACATTCATTCGAAGTTGAATCAATGGGATGTTGCTTACAGTCATTTTCCAATGCACTTATGGGCAATGCATTTACCTAAGCCTGAACTGGTATTTCTAGAGTGGAACCTTCCTCCAAATAAGCTCCAACAGTCATCATACATTGGACAATGCAAGGTGTATTTCATTTTACCTATTTTTGGTGAAAATTTCCCAGCATTGCAGCCATCGTAAGATCCTCATCTTGTGCTATTGATTGGTGCAGCTCGTGGAGACCTTCCACTACAATGACTTCAGCTGGAACAAGAGCAAGACTCGTTTGCTGTTGCGCCATGCTTTCCACCAAACTATTGTCCATGAATTGTTCTAAATCTTCCTAGTGCACCTTGTATAGCTTTGCATCTCCATTAAATAGAACTGAAAACGTCAATCTATTGGGATGAAATGCTTTGATAATCCCTTTGTACTAAAAATTACTGCTCTAGCTTCCATGCTGCTATGCTGCCCATTCTTGCCCGTTCTATCTATGTAGTGTCCTTCCATGTCCTTGTTGAAGATAGAAGCATGAAGACATATATTCCTACTATATGACTTGATGAGGGGTAGACATAGCGCTAGTGATGGGCCTACCATAGGCCTAAGTTAGCCAAATATACGTTGGATATAAGGCCACACATTGGTCTAGTTAAGGTACTGATTCAATACTGAATTCAATTTGTACTATCTTGGATATATTGGCTAGTACATTGCATTTACATTTTATGCAATATCAAACGGCTTCATGTTCAAATAGATAAAACCTCCACATTATTATCATTTTAGCAAACAGTAAATATTAACACTAGATTGTACTTGATTGTACAAGTCTTCTTTTCTATGTATCTAGCCAAATTTTTAAATTTTATATTTGATATGCTGGCGAAATTTTCCAAATATATTTATTCATTATATAAAACTTTGGCGAATTTTCATGGACTTTATTTATAATTTTATAATCTTAATGGCTAAATCTAGCTCTTTTTTTAATTTTAGTTTCAAATTATGGTGAATATACTGAGCTTTTATTTTTATAAAAGCATATAAACTTTCATAAGCCATATAAAACTTTTGCTTATTAATGAAACTAACACAAAAAAATCATCCGTGATGTCCTTGCAAAGTGTAAGATGCATTGGATGTCGGATGTGACACTGGGGAATTAGAATGCCCATATTTGCATGTGGATGCTATGTATGTGAAGGAAAAATGCACAATGGACATCCGCATCCATATGTCCCATCGTCGGATCAGCTCCAAACTTTGCAAGGGTCTTTTTTTTTTAATTTTTCATGGCTAGAAGCACATCGATGCATGTATTTCAATGCTCATGCATGATGCATGGTGAACAACTAGGAAATATCCATTCCAAGCCATACAATTGACATTAGATGGGCATGATACTTTGCATAGGCATTGAAATTGCCTTGTTTAAGGCTTGTGCAAAGTATCACTCCCTAAAAATACCATTTTTATGGTTAGAAGCACACCAATGCATGTTTTTCAATGCTCATGCATGATGCATGGTGAAAAACTAGGAAATATCCATTCCAAGCCATGAAAATGACATGAGATGGTCATGATACTTTACACAGGCCATGAAATCACCTATTTTATGGCTTTTACAAAGTTTCATGTCCATAAAATGCCATTTTATCAATGCATGTTTTTCAACACTCATGCATGATGCATGGTGAAAAACTAGGAAATATCCATTCCAAGCCATGCAAATGATATCAGATGGCTATCATACTTTGCGCAAACATTAAATTACCGAGTTTAAGGCTTGATCAAAGTATTTTGTCCATCAAATGCCATTTTCAGGGCTACAAGCACACCGATGTATGTTTTTGAATACCGATGCATGATGCATGGTGAAAAACTAGGAAATATCCATTCCATGCCATAAAACTGACCCCAAATGGCCATGATACTTTGCACAAGCCTTGAACTCACCCATTTTATTACTTGCACAAAGTATGATGCTTATCAAATGTCATCTGCATGGCTAGAAGTTGACAGATGCATGTTTTTCAATGACCATGCATGATGCATGGTGTGAAACTAGGAAATATCCAATGAAAATGACATCGAATGGCCATGATTCTTTGCATAGGACTTGAAATCACCTGGTTTGAGGCTTTTGAAAAATATCATGCACATCTAATACCATATGCATGGCTAAAAGTACAATGATGTATGTTTTAAAGGGTGCAAGGTGTGGTAAAAAAGGAGATATGATTAAAAAAGTCAACACGCACCCTAAAACAAGGCCTCCCAAGCTACAAGATTCTGTAATCCAATACAAGTCATAATTTATTAAACCTAGTAAGAAACTGGAAGTGAGAGAAGTACTATTAGTTTTAGGAAATGCAAAAACAAAGGAAAACTTTATTTTCATCGGTATAGGTGCCGGTATATACCGATGCCTATACCGACTCAGATAAACTTTCAAAAAGCAAACCCAAATGCCTCTTTTTTTGCCACACCTCTCTTGTTTGAGATCTTGCCAACTTTTTGCCTCTTCCTCATGACCTTTCCACCATATCGCTACCCTCCCCTGCCATCCCTACACCACCCACACCACTGTTGGCCCACTCCCCTCCACTCCAAACTTGAAGAAGAAGATTTCTATTTTGGGAACTAAAGAAGTGGATGATATTTTGAGTGGTTTGTCTTCAAATTTATTCTTCTAGGTAAGCTTCCCAACCCTTTCATCTACATTGGAATAATCTTTGGAATCTGCATTGTGTGTCTACATGTTTCTTATGTCTTTGTGGTTGCACAAAAGGCAAATATGAGATTTTTCTATGGCCCAGGGGAGATGCTGAATTTTCCAAGCTTGCTTGATATGATTGCATCTTGTTACTTGCTTGCTTGACTTCGTTTCTTTCTTGGTATCTTGCTGTCTTCTTTGTGTTCTTTCATTTCTCTTGTTTGTTTTGATTACTTTGTTGCTTGACATTGTTGCTTTTTAGTCATTGCTTGATTTGTAGCAAAATTTTTAGCAGTACTCATGCACAATGCATGGTAAGAAATTTAAAAATACACATGCCCAACCATGAAATTGATGCCTCATCCCCATCAAACTTTGAAAGCACAAGGGTTTTTATCTTGTTGAAGCTATGTAAAGTATCATGCCTATCAGACACACATAGATATACTAGAAGCACTCATGCATGATGCATATTTAAGAATTGTGAAAATACACCTACCCAACCATGCAAATGATATCCTATCAACTCAAAACTTTGCAAGGATAAGGGTATTATTGGTATTAATACTTCAATAAAGTATCATATCCATCAAACCCACACACATATGCTAGAAGCACACCGATGCATATTTTTAACACTCATCCATGTTGCATGGTAAGAATTGTGGAAATACACATTCCCGGCCATGAAAAAGATACCTGATCCACATAAAACTTTTGCAAGAACAATTCTATTACTTTCATTAAGGCCTATACGAAGTATCATACCCATCGAGAGTGTTGATGATGCAATCATTAAGGATGCTTGTATATTTAAAGAAAATTATGAGATTCAAACATTGGGTCAAACCATAGGCTTGAATGTTTCTTGGAAAACTCTTCATGTAATGTCTTTATAATTTTATATTCTATTTTGCTATGCAAAAATTGTATTATTTATTTCTCAATCAACTATTGAATAATATTTGTTATCAAGTAAAATGTGTGTGTTATAAAAGGTGAAAGTCATTCCTTAGAATTTTAGATGACTTCTTCACACTGTGTACTATGAGTACTGATGCACTTAAGACTTTTGATTAATCTTTCACACTTAGACAATACAGAAATAGTGACAATAAGATCAATGTTGTGAATGGCAGTACTGAGTCTTTGGCAACAATAAGATACTTTGCGATAACTGAATGGTCAACCATTGTGTAATTTTACTCCACATATGCATTTTGTGTTGCCATTTCTTGGTAAGAATGGCAGTTAAAAAATGGTTGCCATTTCTTCATAAGAAATGGCAATCAAGAGATAGTTGCCATTTCTTCATAAGAAATGGCAATCAAGAGATAGTTGCCATTTTGTGCTGCCATTTCTTCTTAGAAAATGGCAGTCAAGAAGTGCTTGCCATTTCTTTGAACGAAGTGGCAGTCAAGAAACGGCTGCCATTTCCTACCAAGAAATGGCAATCAAGAATTTGCTGCTCATAAGAAATGGCAGTCCAAAATTTGTTGCCATTTCCTCATAAGAAATGGCAATCCAGAATTTGCTTCCATTTCTTCATAAGAAAGGGCAATCAAGAATTGGCTGCCATTTGGTGCTGCCAATTATTGCTAAAAAATGGCAAACAATAAAAGGTTGCCATTTTTTGTTGCCATTTCTTCCAAAGAAATGGTAGTTCAAAAACTAGTTGCCATTTCTAACTGCCATTTTTGCAAAAATATGGCAATTTGAGAAGTTGTTGCCATTTCGTACATAAGAAATGACGAAATTGGAAATTGTGTGCCATTTGCTATTGCCATTTCTACCTAGTTTTGTAGTAGTGAAGCTTCTAAAGTGAAAAGACAACCTTGAAGCACTTGCAAGAGCACTTCTAAAGTGAAAGATCCAAGTGGGCACATGTGAAAACACTTCTAACATTAATAAAGCACATGCAAAGCACACTGTAAAGCACAAACAGAAACTAGTCACAAACCATTCTCAAAGCAATTACAAGAGAAGCTATGAGTGACACGGCCATGCAAGAGAACCAAGCGGCATTAACAAAGCAATCCAACAAAAGATCCACTTGAATGTGCGATTCCTTAACTTGGAGTCTACATGGCTCCAGGCAGTCACATAGCAGTGAGAATGCAACCTCAAATCTATTCATCATGGAAAAAACCAATCTAGAAGCAGTTCATTATGGAAAAAACCAGTCTAGAAGCAGTTCATTATGGCAAAAACCACTCTAGAAGCAGTTCATTATGGCAAAAACTAGCCTAGAAGCAGTTCATCATGGCAAAAACCAATCTAGAAGCAGTTTATTATGACTCAAACGAGGAATCGTGGGGAGGCGAGTCTAGACCTGAGGTTCCTCAAGAAGGTGGATAGAGTGCTTCACATAGGTTTTTTTGCTTATCCTCTTTCTATAAACATCTTTCTTATTGGGCGACACCTGTGTTTCCTGAGTCCAAAATACAGACACAATATCTTTAACCTCCTGTGTAATGCTGCTACATCGTTATTGTTGTCTTTAGCAGGAGGATAGCAACAACATTCCCTATTCTTCGATGGACAAGCGAGATTTTGCAGAGTAGAAGTTTCTCCACCCAAAAGCTTGGAAGCCTTTGTAATGCTGAAATCTTGGCATTCTTGCCCATCAAAATTCATCAACATCATCATAGTAGACCTTTTGAAGAAAACTTCATCATGGCTCGGTGGTTGTTTAACATGGGTTAGGGTTCTACGTATATTGGTTCCGATTGTTTCCTACAACAACTGAACTTCTTCGTTGGCACTATGCAAATGATTGATATTGGGATGAAACAAGATTTGTGTGAAGATAGATCCTTTCTAGTTTCTGAGTCCATTCCTCTTGTTTGTTCTTCAAAGAAGGAAACAACCTCCTTTGTTATCTTTTGTCTCTTGTCCATGTCAGATACACCATTTTCTTGATTTCCATAGCTCGCTTCGCCCTTGCTTTCTATCATTGCTTTCTTTTCTTTGCAACCTCATACTCTTTGATAGCGCCTACCTCTTTTTCTTGATGGATCAGTTGCGTCAATGTCTCTGCATTGACATCCTTAGGTCCCAAAGACAAATAAACTAGACGCACCTACAAAAAGTAACATAAAGCATCGCCACTTGAACTCATTTGCAATGTCATTAAAGAAATAGAAAAGCAAGGACGTTTCTTACAGAGGTACATACCATTTTTCAACAGAAAATCTGAGTATGAACTTTGATGATCCTAGGGATGCTGTTAATTCAACAGGAGTGTTTGCAAATATTTCGTTGGTTTGAAGTGCTGCTACTCTACTCTAGTCTCAAGTTGATTTGTTCCTCGGTAGTGGAATTTGCAGACTCCACTCCACTCAGACAAAACGACTTCAACGACAACACTAAATCTTCATCTTGATGAGGTGGTCATAGATTATGAAATGTGATATATTTGGGGACACAAAATCTAACTTATGCATGCCTCTTCTAGAGGGACTGCATGCGTCTACACTAATAGTAGGATGCCAAACAAATCTTTTCCTATGTAAATTTTCAATCCCTTAGTGGATGGAAAGACAATAGTAACATTAAATGTATTGCTCCGTCTAACCATATATATATTGCATAAAATTCATGTAAATGATTTGGTCTATTTGAGAGGGCTTGGAGAGTTTCAAGAAGTGTTCACTAACTTCCTTGGAACAAAACTTTTAGCTATGGGAAAATCTATCATATGAGGGATGCAAAGAGAGATTTCTTGTTGCAATGTAGATAATTTGAGCCTATCTAAGGTCAACATTTTACATATGCATGTTCTAGACTAGCCAAAGATGTACTCACATAAGGAAGAATTATGCAATAAAACTTTGAAAGGGTTTCCTAATTACATTTTCATTATATGGATCTTCAATTGTGAGTATAAATATCTAATTAATTCTAAAAGACTCAATCATGATGCTATTGCTTTGTAAAAAGTTACCTCTACTTTAGAGATGTTGATTAAAGTGAGGATCATATGTAAAACATGTGGGGAACCGTAATGACTCTGCAAAGAACTACCACTAAGGAAGAAGCCCAAAAGCTCATGGAGCTCTACACTTGCCTATGTGTGATTATAGTTTACAACATTCAAGGTGGTAAGGGATAGATAACAGTACTACACAAATGTTATTTCTCATAATGATGATAAGTATAATTTAAATGTATGAAGCTTCTTATGATATCCTTTAACCCTTGTATCTTGGATTTAGTGTGAATTACAACATAAGGAACAATCAATATACGATTTGAATTTGGTGTTTTACATGATATTAGGTCCCTTAAAAACTCATGCTTCTCCATATTATCCTATTGAAGACATATACGAAGTATGGTTGAGTTTGTAACTTGTTAGACATGTCAAGGAATTTGCAAAAGATCAATTTTTGCCTCGGCATCAACATTCACTAAAATTACATTTAAGACCATAGATCATAATGAGTATGGTTATCTAGCTACAAGGAAATATAAACGTATGTGTTATAGTTATCCTTAGGCTCTAGACTTAAAAACAAACTCTAAGAAAACTCATTCTAATTAAGAAGTATGGCCATTTTATCTAAAACTTGACAAAACAGCTTCTTGAAGTGTCAGTGTTAGGTTGACCTTAAAACTTTAGGTAGAACTCAAAGTACTAGGTGCAAGTTCTAATCCATAATCATTTCAGTTTTTGTCGGGGTTCTTTTCAACATATAAGCTATTATGGCAAATAATCAAAACCCCAAAATACCTTATTGATGCTTTTGAATAATTCTAGAAAGTGGCTAAGTTAACATGACATAAAAATCTATGTTCTTCTACGAAACTAGTGTTAATAATAAAGAGATGTAGGAAGCACATGACTTGCTAGAGAGTACTAATAGGCATGCCTTTCTTTTACTATAATTGAAGTCTTCTTGTAACCAATAAAATGTGTCTGTTAATGTTATTACAAAATACTTTGAGATTTTAGCAGTGCTTGTGATGTAACTCCACCTCAACTTGACTTTTGATGTAATATTATGCTATTAATGTTCGAGGATATGAAAGCCTCGATAGGATATTACGTTAGGTTTTATAATTTTAATTTTATTTGCTTCAAAAAACTTACGAAACTATCTTACTTTTTTGTTTTATTAATTTATTTTTTTAAGAGTGACTTTTTGAAAGATATTTTTTCCAAAAGTACTTATAGAAATGAATCTAGAGAGTGCACTAGTCCAAAATTAATGAAATACATGTTAATGGTACCTTCTATTATTTGAAAACAATAATGTTATTCATATGAATAGTGGACTATTCATACGAATAGAGTGAATAACTCACGATAATTTGTTAGATTTATTTAAATAAAGAAAATCAACATTTTTTTCATTTTTCCGATAAAAGAACCTGAGTGAATTAATGCAATTCTGAGAATGAAGAAAATCAATGACACTAGAGTGTGAAAAATTATAGTATTTCTATGGCATTAAGGGACTCAATCTTGTCTACCCTCTTTCAAGAATCCTCGCTCTAACCATTTCAGAAATCATTTCTCTACCTACTTTTGGGAGTCCTTCCTCCTCCTCCACTAAGGTAATTGAGCCTCCAAATGAGCCTAACTCCTCAAAGAAAAGGTGAAGCGTGGCATGAAAGATGAAACGAATGGTGAAGCACAAAACAAAGGACAAATCCTATCCGGCCTTAAAATCTGAGTCAAATGGACCAAACCATAGGAAGCTCTGAGATTGATGGAGCCAGTCATGATAGAGGTGTATTGAGCTGTCATGGAGGACTATGACTTGTTATTTGGGCCTTGATCATTTAAAGTATGTGAGGGAGAGAACACCTAATAGGGCCCCAAATCTCAAGTTGATTCCCATGGCTATTATTGGCTCCATTATGTTATTTACGTCAAAACCTATCACTCGAGTAAATAAACGGGTCTCCAAACTAGTCCCCCCTAAACCACATGCATAGGCTATTCCCCCTTCTCAACTAATATATTAGTGAGGGGAATATGCTTTAGCTTTAACTATTTTAATGGTGACTTGTAGGCTTCAGAGAATCTGCATTAGCTTTAACTAAGTGATGGTGACTCATAGGGTTTAAGACCCTTATATGTAACCCTATCACGTGAGTTCAACAGAAGGATATTTTTTATTTCTAAAATTTATAGAAATAAATATACATAAGGGACTATTTAAAATAGTTTTGGAAAAAATTTACAGATTTGTATAGAAAAGGGGTACATTTTATTAATGAAAAAATTTACAGATAAGGGATTTTAAATATAGGCCTTGAACGCACGTGATATAGAGGGTTTATACATAGTGACCCCCCTGAGCCCTTTTTAATGATTTAACAAGGATCAAAATAAAAAATCACAGCCGATTTGAGGGTGGCCTTGAGAGTGGCCCATCTTACCTATGGGAGTGTGCAATATCTATAAACTATATCTTACTTAGGGTCGCTAATGTATTCACGTAGTCCAATTACTTCCAAACCTTGGGGTGCAAAGAATTCTCTAAGTCTTAAATTGAACTTGACTAGTACGCATGAAAGGGCATCCAATGCTCATAAATTTTTAAGCCAATGAGAAGGCTTCAACCGATTTGTTGGCTTCCTTTAATGAGCTAGAAACTTGCTCAGAAGGGCTATTATCCTCACTTCATTCTCATGCTAAGGCATTCTTGATAACTTCATTTAAGGTAGAGGGGCCAATACACAAGCATTCAAATTCTCTTTTTTGGAGCCCAAAAAGTTCCATGTGCTTATAATTTTTGACCCATTGCCAACTAGCTAATTACAGCATCCTAGGAGGACTATTCTTGTATTAATCAGTCTCATGTGTTGCAAGGCATGATTAATTTAAGCGAAGGGCATTAATCAAAGCGAGCGTCTAGTCGATTAATGTAAGCTTTGTTGCAGGAAGCCTCTCGAAGGCCATTCACACTATTGTGGCAAGTCTCTCGAAGCCTTTCATCACGGCCTTGCTCTTCTTTATATTTTCCCCTCATCCAGCTGCATGGCTCTCGCTTGGCTCCGTTCCCCTCTCTCTCTCTCACGTAATTGCCGCCTCTCACCCGACTGCCACTCTCTCACCCAGTTGTCGCTCTCACCCAGCTCTCCCTCTCTCTCTCTCTCTCTCTCTCTTTCTCAACTGCCTCTTAGGCGGCTCCCTCTCAACCACCTAACTTAATTAATTAAGCACCAACTTACCTTAATAATGCAAATAACTAACATGAGAGGCGGGGGGACGGACAGGGAGAGGGAGAGGCAACATGAGAGGCTAAGGGAGGTTTAGTGCTAGGATTTTTCTAGAGAAAATTAGGAACCTATTGCAATTGATTCCGGGAGTAGATCGTTAGTAGATTGGAAGTTAGGAAGTTTAGAAGAAGAGGGAGCTAAATAATAGTAGTAGATGAACTAGTAGATTGGGATTTAGGAATTTTAGAAGTAGAGGGAGCGTCCTAAGGTCGAATTCGTCCATTATCCTAAGCTTGCTCTTTCCGAGCGTCCCTCTCTGCTGCAAGGATGAGTCATTACAAACAAGGCGGTAGACTCCACGTTGTGTTCAGATGCTCTGCTTGTCCTTTTAACGTCGTCGTTTTTCGGCCGCACAGGCCAAAGCCCAGCCTAGATTGTCTCGTCCAACGTGTTGGAAATCCAATAGCTTACTTAATCATCTGCCTCAAAAGCTGACTCGTCTATTTTCCTAGCGTATTCCGTTACTATCGCAATAGAGTAGCGTTTTGCGTCGAAGAATGACTCTAAATATTTAATTGGCGCTGTGGATTTGACAATTTCAATACGCAAGCGACTAAGTGCATCACAAAGAAGTGCAAGACGTTCCAAATCTCAAGGAGTCGCGAAGCAAAACTTCAAGTTGAGTCCCAACATCATCAATTAGCTTTCCCAACTTTTAGTCTCAATATTTGATCAACCGTCTTTGCTACAACTCGCCTAATCGCAGTCACGTGACCAACGCATTATTTAGGTGACGATGGCTGGTAAGCTTGCTCAGTTCAGAACTTTGCTGGAGGAAGTCTACTTTCCCGATGATCAAGACATTAGTTCGTTTGAAAGCTGTGGACCCGAGAGTCAGCCTGACTACCCGCTTTCTCCGAACGAGCATTACATTGACCGTCCATCTCTCGAACGAGCTGTATGCCGCATGGAAAATAATATAAGTCCAAAAGGCGGCCTTGTGCAAGAAGGATTTCTGACAGTTGATCTTCTTATAGACGATGACAATGTTTCACAACGAAAAGAGAACGCTCAGCCTGACGAAGAAATGGTTTTTGTCAATTCGGCACGTTGTTGGCATGAACGGTTTGCTCATCCTGCCCCTTGGTTGATCAGTTCCCACTGGGCTACCATATTGCTTTTACAATGTGCCAAGGCTATCACCAGAAAGGAGAAGGAACCAGTGCAGCATCTCTTGTGGGTCTTGAACACTTTTGCTTCATCTGACGGGGATTCCGTTCCTTCATTCTTCGTTGAAGCACTCCAGAGCAAGGTTGAGGGCACTTCTAAGCATTGTGAACTACGAGTCGCCACGGCCAGGAAACTAACTTTTCGAGATAGGATCAACGTGCTACTCCAGTTACAAGAGGCAAGCCCGTGGATAGGCTTCGGGCATGTCGCTTCCAAAGCAGCTTTTCTAGAGGCATTCGAAGGGGAGGACAAAGTCCATATAGTGGACTCTGTAGATGTGAGTGGGTTTACGTTCTGCATGCAATGGCCGACTCTTCTGGAGGCCTTCGCCACAAGGCAGGAAGGGCCCCCGCATCTGAGGCTAACAGTGGTGATCCTCAGGAAAGAGGTAACATCCATTGTCTTAGAAATCGGAACCATGCTGATAAGGTCTGCTCGGCTCATGAAGGTACCCTTCGAGTTCAACGCCGTTCATCTGCCAGACGTACTAGCGCTAAGCGCAAGCACTCTAGGGCTACGTGCGGGGGAGGAGGCACTGGGGTTGAATCTGCACCATTGTCTGAAGGCTGTGCGATGCAGCACGAAGGCTAAGATAGGCGAGGAGAGCCCACGAGACGCATTACTCTGTAAGCTACGAGATTTAGCACCAAAGGTGGTGGTAATGACAGAGGACGACGTAGATCAGGTGTCGGGGGATTTCACACAAAGGTTTGAGGAGTTGTACAGGTTTACATCGGTCTTTGTGGGATCAGTACACACGCCATCAGTGACAGACGACACATTAGTGATAAACAACAGGACGATCATAGAGCATGCGGCGAGGGCTATGGTGATGAAGAAATGGCCTGCGATGAACAAGAAGGAGGCCTCTTACAAAAGGAAGGAGGAGGAGGAAAAACTACCCATAGCCATTACCTTCCTTTTGAGAAGAGAGAGAAAGCTAGTTCTTGGAGTAGACGGTTTCTCCAGGCTGGGTTCGAACCTTACCCCCCAAGTCAGGCTGGGTTCGAACCTTACCCCCCAAGTCACCACGTTCTGCATGACTTGACCTCACTCTTACACTTGTACCCCCCCTCCTTAGGTTGGGGGCTCTCCACCTCTCCCCATGGTGTCACCCTCACCTAGCGTGGCCAGCCTACGATCGCTACCTGCTTCTAGCGAACCCCAATGCCACCTATTTAGATGGCTCATGTCTAATCTGCAGCACGGACATGCAATCCTATGATGAAGCCACCACTTGGAGCTTCGGGCTTTGCTCGGATGACTCTGTCCAGGTGGCAACCTTCACACACACCATTTTCACCTTAAATATGTTAGAATTTTTACTAAAATGAAGAAAACAAACAAGGAAAGTCACATTATATGATTTGGTTTCATCAGTGTAATTGTCAATGTAGTCATTGGTGTTTCTGATGTGTATATTAATGGATACGTTAACACTCATATATCCATTGGGGAAAAATTTTTGATGGAATTACCGACGGATACCTGGAAAAAATGCCAAAATCCACACATATTTTGCCACTTTTGTTAATTAGTGCATCTAGAGTGCTTTCTCTCTTGCTATTCCTACCTCAACTCTCACACACCATCCTCCCCGACATGCCCTTCTCCCTCACCATTCTCTACCTCCCCTTGTTACTAGAACTTTATCATTTGAGAAGGAGCCAAAATAACAGCTAAGTGGTACTCAATGCAAAGACTTCCGTTGCAAAGTTAATGTGCTTATACATGTACTCTAGATAATTTCTTAAAGGGTCTTCTTTATAAGCTTTGTTGTAATAATGTAGCTTTTAAATTTCCAAAACTCCCAAAATATCTTTATGTATCATTCTAGTGCAATTTAAGAGGGGGTGCTTAGAATGGTGTAAATTGCATCATAGACTAAGTTGTGGAGTGGACTCTTCAAGGGGGACATGGAATAACTCTAATCCTCACCCTTGGGGCAAAGTTGCATACAACACCATTTATCTTGATTTGTTGGTAGATTTATACATAGCACGATTCCACTCTCTTAATATATGGCATACATTGTAGGTTCTTATGGTGTGCTCTCTTACTCTATGGTTTACACTCTCGCTCTATGGTGTACATTGTAAATCTCTCACCCACTCTCTCCCTCTCTTTGAGGGCATGCTCCATATCTTTATTTTGATTTGTTAAAAATCAAAACGGATTGAAAATTTAGAATCCAAACTATTGGGACTAGTACATGGTGGTCTTAAAACATTGATAGTTGTTGGTATTGGTATCTAGATTCACCCTAAAATGGAAGAAGTTGGAAAAGTGCAATTTGTGCATGTGCAAAGATATTTTAATAAATCCAATAATATTTACAATTTTGAATTGTTTCTTTTTCCATGCACTTGCTTGCTATATGGCTCATAAGCATGCCAAAGGTCATTGCATTTAATAATACACAAAATCAAACCCAATAGCATGCCCTTTGGCCTATTTGTGTTTTGAAGCATTTTAGGACACATTGCACTTGTTTGGGATATCCAATTCTACTGACGTGTATCTTCAGAGGGGGAAAAACTGGCGGCTGAAATTTTGCTATTCCCATGAATCCGCCCATCAAATCTTGGAAGATTTAAGTACTTGCAACCTTCTCCCGCCTTGCAAATGCTAGGTTGTCTCTCCTTTTCTTGCGTTCCGTGGAAGCCCATAGACTTCTCAGATCGGGATGATTGTGCATTACTTCTACTCTACGTTCAGCCACTAGAGCCACGTTGGTCGTTCTGATTGACAACATCTTTGACACTGTGTGCCCAAGCCATTTCTCCTTTGTTTCAAGGGACACCAACATAGCTAATGTCGCCCTCTTTGCAGCTAGTTGATCTAAGCTATGCACCCCTTTCACTTTTTGTAGGCCATTTCTCAGGTTAGAGAGCATCCACTCTTGGGCGTGCATCTCCCGAAGTATTGGTAGGGTTGTTACTCTACAAACATTAGGGTGCAAGCTAAAGCTTGTGAAGACTCGAGACTGGTAATCACCTGAATGGCATGATGTTGCTACCTCAAATGCTCCTACTAATCGTGACACCACAGCTCGTGTTCTTCACTCCGATGGCAATGATTGAATGCATGCGTCTACAACTGCTTCTTGCTGTTGCTCTACAAGGAGTATTTTTTATTCTCCTTGTTTCTCCCTTCGTAGATGTTGCAAAAGTGTCTTTCGTTGCCGATTCGATATCATGTCAATGCTTTCCTCGACCTGCACTCTATTCCTTTTACCTTGACCTGGCTTTTTGGCTTTCCTATCTCGTAGCCTTTGTCTGCTTCTCTTATAAGCCATAGCGAGTTGCATGTTGCCATTGACGCCATGGCCACGATTAATCCAGAATACACCCAAAGAAGCTAGCTGGTGAGGCAAGCAAAGAATAGAAGACAACTTACCCAAAAGAAGACAATGGAAAACCAAAGTTTGTGCAAGGTCACATCGAGGTGTGTGCGGGTTGCAGGGTGTGGAAGTCATTGCTACAGTGGCGACATTTTGGCATGAAAATATGAGAGTTTCTCCATATAGAAAGGACATTTGTAAGAAGCGGACGAGATGAAAGGTGTTTGAGGAGCACATCATACACATGCTGCCTAAATCAGCCCAGTGGTTGTTTGTGATTGAGCTTTGGGATAGTTTAGTTGTTTCTTTTCTTAAACTAGGCTTGGACTAAATCTGACTCGGGGGGGTTACTTAGTGTAATATGTATATATCACGTGCGTGCAAGGGTTCTTTTCTAAATCCCTATGTAACCTATTTATAGTATTTCCTGGTATCCCCTCTGTAAATTTTGGGAAATTTTATAAATCCCCTTCTGTAAGTATATTTATTTTCCTAGAGGAATTTTAAAAGTCCTTATGTGAGTCATACACTACTACTTTTGGAGTCCCTTTAGGTAGGATGAGATATTTAAACTGCAAGATCTCTACATCACCTGCATTATTTGAATCTACACACAAAAAATTGAGGTACCGACTGCAATAATGGGCAATGCATAAGTTTAAGATGGGTTTGTGTACTGATGATGCCATAAGGCAAGAGAAACAAAGAATAAAGACATATGTGTAAAAATTAAGAGGAACAAATATCAAACAAGACAAATCATGTGTGCCGTACACCAAGAGCAAAGAATTGTGCAAAGCCACTTGAAACACGTAAAGAGCTCAAGAAACAACCTTTATAAAAATACTACATGAAAGATTGGGAGCTTTTATAAATGCTTTATATCTTTCAATTTTTTACAAAACCATATGTATGGGTGTTTTAGCTAAGAGAAGGGATGATAGATTAGCCAATTTTACAAAGCATTCAATGACGATATATAATATTTATTTCTTGCCAAATACAAACATCCACTAAGTCATATCAAACCATGAAGCCATGGTATTAAAACCATAGAGGCTACATTCATACAACATCTTGTTGTACCCGATGCCAAAATAGCATTTTTAAACTTGCTTAATGGCATTCATATAAACAAAAGTACCCAGGCGGTTGCAAATCATCCACTTGTGTGATTCAAGGTCCTGCAAAAAAATAATTTAAAAAATCCATCAAGAGAAATCAAACTAAACTCAGCGCATAGTAATAATCGTAATAAAGCTTTTATCATATTAGAAAGATAACAAAGAAGCCCCTACCAAGTGCGTTTAATGCCCCTTTACAAAGTCATTGAATACATTCCAATCATTCTCATCTAAAGTATACTTATTGCTATTACACTCATAGGTGAGGTTTGCCAATGCAATTACGCTCTCAATATTTATCATGTCAAGGTCTGTAAGGTCATATGTGAAGCATCTTGAACCTTTTGCCTTTTGATACCACCCAAGCTGGACTTCTACTCCAAAAGGTCTATCTGAAAGGTTGAACCCTCTTTTATATTCCACATACCCCCCACCAACCTTTCTCCTCATTTTTTGAACTCGTCCAAGGTACCATATAGCTTGTGTTTTCTTTTTTTGCAAAGATCTTGGATTGCATTTCCTTTTGCTTTTCCTTGTTTTGTGTTCTTCATGAAAGAATACGGCACAATCGGAACCTATTCCAAATAGGTTCTCATTTGATGTAGCAAGAGGTATATCTTCCTTAGAGTAGTATACTCCTTGGCGAACCCTTGTGAGTCTATCTTTAGAGAGTGTGGGATTTCCATTCGGAGTTGGCTTACCAATGTGGACTTGAAGAGAGTTTTACCATCAATGGCAACAACTGGGCTCACTGCTTCTTGTTCATCTAGGAGAGAATCCACCACATGTCTGATTTCACTTATGGAGGCATCGTTGTCATTATCATCTATTTCTGACACATGATCTGCTTGACATTGGTCTTCTTCTTCAGAATCAGATTCTTGTGAATATGCATCTACAAATCCATTTGACCAAGGTTCCATCCACCACTTCATATTCTCACCCTTTGGCTTCATATGCAAACTTTCACACCTTTCTTGAGCACTTTTTAGTCCCTTCTTCAATGCTTCGATGATTTTATCATCAGTTGACACACACTCATAGTCCCCTAGATTAGCTTCTCGCATGTTCTCTTTGAGATTCAATTCTCTCCATACATGTTCTTGCTTCTTATGTGCCCTTGTAAATAGAGGACTATCCTCTTTGCATTCAAAGTGTGCAAGCCTATTCATACTACCTGCACTATGTAGCATATCCATCAAGTCATAAGCGCGTTCTTGTCCCACCATGCTTCCAATCTTACTGAAGAAGATTTCAACTGCATCTGAACCTGTAAGATGTAAAGGACACCTTAGGCCTGGACAAAATTCTCTAAAGTACTTGATCAGTAGGACCACAAAATGGCATGAGAGTTGCACATCTAAGAAAGCTTCCTTAGTTATGAAGTTTCTATTCAACGTATAGTTGGCATGATGAACAATCCAAGACCTCCAAATTTGAAAGAAAAAAGAGACTTTGCCCGCAAGATAGACTCGATCCACAAGATTCAAATGTGGAGATAAGAAGATGTCGATGTAGTCCCCAGCAATTTCAAGATAAGCTTGTGTTCCTAGCATGCTCCTCTCTTTTCTATGAATTCCATTGTTTGCCAATTCTCCCAAGCACCATTGCACTTGTCTACTGCATATTCTTTGAGCTCCAGCCCAATTTTGGCGGTCATCTCGCCTAGTGTCTCCCTCCCTTAGCATATGCTTGTCGATAGAAAAAGCATCATACACAATAATGACATGATTTAAGGTGATCCAAACATTGCCAATAGCTAATTGACGCTTAGGCTTGTCAAGAACATTAACTAACTTTTTTCCATTATGTACAAAATCATGATCATGCAGCCCAAAAACTTGATTTTCTAAAACTTTTGCTGAGAGAGGCCATCCATCCCATTTTATCCCAAATCTACTACCTCTTTTATCTAGATAATCTGAGATCATCAATGTTCTTCGTCGACTATCACCATCAGATGCATGTCCAATAATTGGACCAACCGTGGTCTTTAGCTTCTCATTCCATAAGTTTAAAATAACATCCCATTGCTTGCGGACAAAACTTGCATCAAATCGGCCGCAAGTGCAATGAAGTGCAAGAACCAAGCGTGGGAGTGCATCATGCAATGGATTGGCAAGAAAAACTCTTGCACGTCCACCAATGACACAATTTTGAAATGCATCAATAATCTGATCATATCCTTTTTGTCCTTCTCCCACTTTGATCATGCATGTGGTCATGCACTCATGATCATCTACTTTATATCCATCAAAACCCACAAGCATGTCATCCTTTGGATTCCACCTACAAGCAATAATAAGCACAAGTCTGTAAGATCATATGCAATCCTCTTGCATTCAAAAACAAGATTTAGATTATGAAAATAATTTAGAGAAAAAGGAGGTTACCTTATCCGCTTCTTTATTGCAGTTTCATCTTCCACTATGATGAAGGGAATCCTTGACATGATTCCATGCTTTTCTTTTTCTTTTTCATAAATTTTAGTGATTGCATCAAAAAGATATCCATGTATACTAGGTACAAACTGAGTAGCAAGTCTTTGCCCTCGCTTTGTCGTTGATAAAGAAGGTCCATTGAGGTTGGAACTCAAGAAGTCATGTAACCTTGGACCTCCCCACATCCTTGCAACCTCAAATATTGCCTTTGTGTTCTCACTATATCTTTATCCAGCACTTGACTTGATTATGTTTGTGGCAACATCTTGTAGAAAGTCCCATAAGGCAACTTTACCACCAAACTTTTCCAATCTATGGGCTTCGATTATGTTGTTGCAAAATCGTTTTACATCCTTTCGATTGAGAGACTCTATGCTAGCTTCTCTTAAAGTGCGGACTCTTACTGAAAGAATGGCAACCCGAGACTTTGCCCACCATAGTTGCTTAGAAAGGTCTCTTACTCGTCTTTTAGCAAAAAGAGTTGCATTTCTAAGCTCACTCTTTGTAAGATAATCTAGCCTTCTTCCACAACCGGTACCCCTATCTCCTCTCTTATTCTCAACCTTCTCTTCTCTATACAATCTCATTCTAAAGTCAGCAAGTTTAACTATCCCCTTGCAATGGTGACATGTAAAGTCTTTAAATGGTTGCCCATCTTGTGAAATGCGTATGCAACTTATGTGACGAAAGCATCCATCCACATGAATATCAGTACATCCATTATTTAATGTCGCCTTAACATGACGCTCTATAAACCAATACTTCCCACCACATTGATCATCTAAGAAAGGCTTTACCTTGACATACTTGTTACCTACTTTGACCTCATGCCTCCAAAGGCCCCAACATAGCAAGTCAAAATTTACAAAAGAAGATTCATTTTCTCTATTAAAACTTGAATCAACAGAGAAAGCACTCGTACTTGGGCTTCTAGTTTTTGTTGAAACCAAAAAGTTGCTAAGAGATCTTTGCTTTGGATCATGCTCCTTATCCTTTCGAGGACGCCCTCGCAAGCCAGTGAGTGCTACCTTTGGATTTTCATCTTTTCTCATGAGCGACTTGATATGAGAGTTTGACTTTGTGTGTTCATTGAGAACCGTGTACAAATCTGATCTTGGAGGACATAAACGCAACCATGCATCATCATATTTGCATCGCACCTTCACCAAGCTTTTGTCCTTAAAATCATGTATTGTAGCTTCAACAACCTCAAAATCCCAACCTATTGAAATGATAGGAGATGAGTAAGAGACTTAATGTAAGAAGATGGCAAATACTGATTGAGGAATAAAGGAACAAATAATACCTTCATTTGTGGACATAAAAGATTTCATCTTCTCTATCGCATCTTCTATCTCTCTTTTGTCATCCTTTGTCGGTTGATGCACTACTTTGGGCATATCTTCTTTTCGTAGTCCTCGAGCAACCATATACTTGAGCTCATGCTTTTTACTTTCCAATATGTGAAATCTCATGAAGTTAGAGAAGCAATTGTATGCTGCATGCTTGCCTTCTATCAATCCTTTACCATAAAGTTCATTACACTCATGACACCAAATTCGCACATGGGGCACCCCATTGAAGTCCTCAGAATGCAACTCAAACTTATCATCCCTTGACACTACCATTTCCTTTAGCTTTGATCTAACTCTATCAGATTCACGTTGCCAACATTCAAGAATAGTTGGGCTTAGTAATCTACTAGAAAGCTTTGAAGACATGTGCACTTGGGCATCAACATTTATGTCATCAGCTAGTTGAGTGCAATGTCTTTTACATAGATAAGGAGTTTCCTCTATGCGGCATAGACTTCTCTTGATGTGCACTAAGAGTTGATCATTGATTGTCCATCGTTCCTCTTGCCGTTTGGTTATTATATATTCGTCCTCAACAAACTCAAAGGGTTCCAATAGAAGCTCATCACCTTCAATTTGTTCACGAACATGAGAGAATGTGGGATGACCTGTGTCTCTTGTCACCCTAACAACACCTAATTCCTCCTTATTATCATAGTCAATCACTTGAATCCTGAAAAAAGATGCCATGATAGGAGACCGATGTACTTCAAAATAAAATGAGAACCTTAATTATAACCCCCCTCCACCTGTGTGTGCATGACCTACAAAATTTAGATTGCCAATTTGTGCATAACTGGTGAGTTTAAATTTAATCATTATAATAAAAATTTGTATGCATGACTCATGGGTTTGAGTTTAACCATAATAAACACAAACTCTTCCCAAATTAATACACAATTCCAATACAAAAATATAAAATTTTGAAAAAAAATAAAAATACATTCTAAGACACTTTACACTTTATTAAATTCAAATACTATAAACACATATACTAGTATTCAAAATGTAAGAAGTTACAGCACGAAGATAAAAATTTGAGAATTTAAAAAATATATAGATTATAGTACTTTATTGAATTCAAATAGTATAGATGCATATACTAGTATTCAAAATGCATCATTGAAAGAGTAACATTATAGTTTATAAACATAATTGTCCAAGAGTAGCTTTATAATAAAATCGGATTAATAAAACTGAGGCATCATCTCAACTGCAGGCTGCAAACATGCATGGGGTTGAGTGTTAAATCTTGCTAGTCGATTATTCATCTCGGCCAGTGTCATTCTATTTTGTTTTTCCACAAACATATAGTTAGTTGCATTGAAATAAATCTGCCGCAACTTGCCACTCCATGCTGACTGTTTTGTGTAATCCTCTTTGAAGTAGTATTCCTTACACTCCTTATAAAAATTAATAACCTCTTTAATCATGTATCCCATGGCAAACACATCTGATTCTTTACTGTAAGCATTGGTGTTCTCAGGGTCGATTATTTCTGGAGCTTGCCAAGGCCGGAGTCGATTTTGTCTTATTGCTGTACTCTTCTTGATCTTATAAGTCACATCATCCATATCTAGAGTACGCTTCACAAAATTAACAGCTTCTCTTGATTCACTGTATCGAAGCAGCAATCCCCAATCAATGATGCCAACCCGTGGACTATGATTCTTGGTAAAATCTAGCATGACATTGAAAGGGTGTAGATCACAATGTATAATGCCTTCTTGGTGTACAGCTGCTAATGCTTCAACCAATGCGTGTATGATGTCTGGGGTAGCTTCCACAAATGCCTTTAATCTCGTAAGCTGTACATCACTTAGTATTGGATCTGGTTCTCTCCTAGTGACTCCATTGCCTTTCAAGCATAACACTTGCTTTCTGAAAGTCCCTTTCTCAAAGGGTAGCTGCATCATCATGTCTCCAATACTCCCTCCATTGAAGTATGGAAAAATGTTGATCCAAGGTAAGCTTCTAGTAAATCCTATGCATCTGACAATACCTGGATGTAAGATTTGCATTCCATATTCTTTGTCAAATGACTTTAAGGTGTGAGACATGTTCCCTTTGTAGCGCTTTGCCGCATAAGTAATACTTCGAGGAAAGAAAGAGATGCCATTAAAAGTGACTTTAAAGCATACTCCAAATGAGCCAGCACCAAGATTCTCACCCTCCTCTATAGCCTCATGGGGGATACCTAACACAATTGAACAATCACCATTCCTAAATGAATGTGCTTTGTGAGAAGCATCCCCGCGACTACCATCAATAGCTAACCATGCCTCAGAAGTTGGATCACATGAATGTTTTGATTGCTCATATCGCACTCTCTTCGAAATAGTGAAATGTGAATCTATGTCTTTTGCCCTCTTGCTTCTACCCTTCTCCTCTTTCCACTTCAAATCCCAAAAACCTAATTTTTCCATGTCAATATTAGGAGGCACGTCATCTCGCAAGTCTTCTGCACATTTCTTCATATTTCCTATGATGCTATTGATCATGTGACGTACTCCACCTTCATTCATTTCACTCTTGGGCAATGTCTCTCCCATTGTGTTGGCTATGACCTCATTGTAGAAACACTCTATCTGTATTGCATTGCTAGTTATGTCTGTTATTTGCTCCTTGCTCATCTTACTTATCCCTATACAAAGATGCCGCCTAATGACTTTGAGCCAATTTTTCCTTTCCTCTGCTTGCATCTTTTCACAAAAGGATTTCTGGCAAAACATGCATGAAAAAACCAAGTATTGAGAGAGAATCTAAAATATATTCATATTTTAAATAATCAATGAACACAAAGTTAATTACAATAAAGAACACAACGAACTCCATTCTTATGAAATTTGCATCATGCTTACATGGGCCTACCATTTGAGTGTGTGGAGAAGTGTGTGTTAGACACTAGATAATCAACATTGGAAGAGTATTTCAAATAATATCCAATGGTTGATGACCCACAATTAATTAAAGATAAGATTCAACTTAGAATCCTTATACATAAGCAGCTTTCAAAGACCCCATGGATAGGCATTAATGAAAGACACAAATATCATTGGCTCTAGCATTGTTACCTTAGATGTATGAGCATGAATCTCAGATGTATATTTATTGGAAAGTTTACAACCTCTACACACTAGCATTTATGCGATGGTCCCCTATATTCTACACAAAATATTTCCAAAGAGGACAACAACATCAAAAGTCGAATAAACGACCAAGTGTTGAAGCCGAAACTATCATACAACACTGATAACCTACAACGACACTGAAAGCCAAATAAATGACCATGTGTCGAAGTTTAAACATTTGTTTTATGAAATAAGTTACGACAACACTGAAAGCCGAATAAACGACCTAGTGTTGTAGCCTACTTATTTTATAAATTATATATCTAAGAAACAACACCAAAAGTCGAATAAACGACAAAGTGTTGAATTCTATTACTCTTCTAAGGTTGAGAGACGACACATACAGTCGAATGATACGACCAAGTGTCGAGCTAGTTTCAAAACAATGAGAAGGAGTCCTTGTAACGACATCAAAGGTTGAATATTACAACCAAATGTCGAAACGCAGTCTTACTTACTTAACCGCACATATAATCGAGTAATACGATCCAATGCGGAAAGATAAGCACCATGCAAATGCATGGCCCAAGTAATTGACTCAAATATTACATTACAAATCAGATGATCGACGTATTATGTCGAAACGCTATATACGACACTACGTCGATATCTAATAGTCATGTAATATCAAGAATAAAGAAGTTATGACATTGACATACTATATGAAAAGACGACACTACATCGAACATACGTGAAGAAGAAACCCCCCCCCAAAAAAAGCTTATCAACTTATCGAAAATTTGCCAACGAATGGGTTATTGAGCAGAGTAAGAAAAGCTATCATACCTTTATTTCAATTATAGTCATTCCCAAAACTGCCTTTTCGAGATGCAGTGCTTTATGAACAAACTTATTAGAGAGCTTATGTAAGGTAAAGGGAAAGGAGTAAGGTAAATGAGGAATCCTAAGCTATGGATGAGCAACCCAAGTTGCATGCTCAACCAGACAAGGAGTCAGAAGGAGTCAGGCAAGCGAAGAGAGAACAACCGAAGCCAAGCTGGGAGCATGAAGAACAGAACCTTCTAAAGGGAAGGGTGCCCACAAAAATTACATCGTGAGTAGAGTGGTCTAATATCAAGTCTCCAATAAACCGTAAAGGGATGGTAGTAACCACATTATCCTACAGCTCTTCAATGCTACCATATTTTGATGTTATGTAGCAAGCGCAAAGCAAGAATGACCTAGAGAAAGGTTGCCATGCTAGTGTCTCGGCAACCTAGAGTTCTTCATAGCAAACTTTGTAATAACTTAGAACTTCCTATGAAAAGCCAGGCAAGTGATGTGCCTACGTGACAAGGGGAATGAAAAGCTCTTTTTTGGGACAAGTGACACATCCATATGCGAGCTAGGTGCCATCCAAGACTGAGATTTTATGTATTTTGATGGATTGTTTCTGATTCCACGTCCAACGCTCACTACTTCATCGAGGAGTTGCTGTGCTGGTTTTAAGTACTTCGAACTAGTGAGGGAACCTCCAGATCCTGACCACCGTCGTTGGGACATTTAATTCTACCTACATGTTCCTGCTACTTACATCATTCATAGAATGTTGAAAACTCGTTCCTAGCAGTCCATCTCGTGAAGACGCTCGGAAATGGCTCAAGTTCCCTACCCATTTGTTTTGGGCTCTTTCTCCCCTATCACTGTTGCTTTCAGCAGCAATATGATTTAAGCCAGGGGTGCTACTCATGCCTGAATCATCAGGTTGAATGCTATGGTATTGCAATTGCACTGGGTGCTGCTGTGGTGAAAGAGAAAGAGAGAGACCCTGGCTAGGCCCAGTAGAGGCTTGTGAAACAGCATTTCTATTCAGCATTGAAGCCTGCTCGTCATGGAGGGGCTGATGTCTCACGTTAAACTGGAGCATATCAGAGGTTGAATGCTGACCTGAGTTCATGGAAAGGAGCCCAGCAGCCAATGACTGATTAATTTGTGCCACATCATTTTGTGGTAGGAATGAAAGCTCATTCACTGTAGTCCAGTTGTATGGATGATTGTTAGCTCGATTTGTGAAGAGACTTGAAGTACTCTGTCGGCCCAAAGCTGTGCTGTACATGGTCGTTAATGTGGATGGTTGTCCCAAAGGACTCGGTGCTGCCGCAGGAGGCGAAGGAAATCCAATATATTGCTGCTGTTGTGGATTGTTGTTTCCAGCTGAATTATTCTGTCCGACACTTGCAGGACTGACAGACACCAGGATTTCAACATTTGAAGCGTCTGTATACCCAGCATACCCGGGATTCATAAGGTGGAGTGTTTGTACTGTATTTGCTTGCATATTCGATCGTGAGAAATAAGAAGCCATGTGGGCTTCACCGTTCTTTACAGCTTCACTAATAAGAAAGCTTCCTTCACTAATAAGAAAGTGTTGTTATTGCCTATAGCGATGCCAGAAAATAAGCATGAACTCACACAAAACTTCACACAGCAGAGATCCAGAGCGTGCAGGGTAGTGAAGTTGCCAAAGTGAGGAGGAATTAAGGGTGCCAGAGAATGGCCCATAATCTATAAAGTCCTGATGAAAGCACCAAATGTAAGATAAATTCAAATCATCTCTCCATTATGTGCGTCTACTTACCATGCTCCATCTTAGAAGTTCCAAAGGTTGAATGGCTCTGCAGGAATCGCTCCCCCATCGCCAGTGAACTGCAATCCCAGCGAATCAAATGTAGGAACCCTCACTCCGTTGCTAATGTCACTCCCACCCTGCAGAGTAATGTCCTCTTGCAGCATTCGTATGGGGCTCCTACCCTGGAAAGTGATCAAGAGAACTTCATCATTGAAACTCGATCAACAGAACCTATAGACTAGCGTGTAAACCTGCAGAAAAATGCGTGTGTGCAACCAGATAAGGATGCAACCTTCTCGCTGCCACACTTGGAGGAGGAACTAGAACCAGGGTTGCTTCGAGCTGACGGGGAATCGTAGGTGAAGAAGCGGCCGCTCGAGCTGCAAGAATCTGAATCTCTTTGGTGGAGAAAGAACAATTTGCGGGCACTTGAGGAGGCGAATTCAGAAAATTTAGATGCACATCGGGGCCTCGAAGGCAGACAAGTGCGAAATCATAAGCACGAGCTGCAGCGTATCGAAGAGAGCGAGTACCTGGATGAATGGCTTGCCAGCGTAGTCAAACGATTGCGAGAGAGGGAGACTGCAGTGAGCTCCCAGAGAGAGGAAGGGAAAGCTCCGGTAAGCTGGTTGTCTGCTAGATTGAGAGTTCCATGGCGGAGGGCGTTGCCAAGGTCCGCCGGAATGGAGGAGAGAGTCTTGCTTTAGCAAGAGAGGATCATGGAGGATGGGGGAGAAGGAGATGGCGAGGAAGATGGAACAAGATTAGGAGGGGATTTCAAAAGCGGCGGCCCATTAAGGGCCATTAAATTTTGGCAGCAAGATTTAGCAAGATTTGGCAAGATCAAGATAAGATTGCACCTTCATAGCTTGTAGAGAGCTTGCAACCGTGTTATTCATATACCATTTTACTCCATATTCAAGAATATTCTCACAATATTGCACAACCTAGACATCATGGTTGGATTGATTTTGAGATTGCATCATCGACAATTCTTCCCCTATGGTTGACAGTGAATGGGAGAGGACTTGTGAGAATGTTCTAAAACAAGATGGCTTCATTGTTGAATTTTACAAGGGATTTTGGCATGTCATTTAGGATGTTTTGGTTAGTATGCTTAATTTTATGTGTTACAATGGTGTTCTATTAGAAGGCACGACTAATGATTGGAGCTAGTAGACAGAGCGCTGATGCTCATCATGGAGGCACCAAGGCTCCAATATGAGGTGACATTGAGCCTTGCAACAATGGCTACCCCTCTAGGCCAAGAGTAGATCAAGTTTCCTATCATTGCTCTACGCTAGAGGCACGCTACAAAAGAGGAGGAGGGGGAGGAGTAGGGCAGGGTGAGACAGGGCCCTAGCCAAAGAAATGAAACTTTGTGATCGATGATGGCAGATAGGTTATGAACACAAGAGTCACATTATCATTGGTGTATAGATGATAGACGGAAGAGGATGGAGATATAGGCATTTAGCAAATGTAGATTCCATCCCATAAGATCCATAGCTTGTAATGGGTGGAATCAATGTCAAGAATTAAAAATCTTGACAAGGCAATAGCTGATTAATGGCCAAAAGTACATGTCTCGTACATGTGGACCAATGCATATTTTCCATAGTTTCCACGCACACCAAATATTTGTGAAAATTATTTTTCCCTTTCATAGGCATATAACCATGGTGGATGCCCCTTGGCCTTCTTTGTCCCACTCTCTTCCAGTCCTGCTAGCAACACTTTGTGTCTCCCCTTGCCTCATGGCAGTAATAGCCCTCTTGGCGAGCATTTGCTCTCCCCCCTACACCGACCTCTGCTCGTCCATTGCTTCAACTCGCCTAGCCATGTGATTGCCCTGCCGTCCACCAAGGTTGAGCCAAGATTCCTAGCTATGGTGAAAGGGAGGTGGTTCAATAGGTTTCCTTGTGCCCCCCTCAACCCTGTGTACATTAGATTAGCTACTTCTTGTTACATTATGCTAGGTTTCATTAAAACTGTACATTATGTTAATCAAAATAGCTTATGTCATCTTCTGTTAAGCAAAAGTGCCAATACCTTAATGCCAATTTGTGAAATTTAATGTGAATTGGTTTTATGCATGTGAATTTTTTACTTAGAAAATGAAAAATATAGGTGCTTGAATCACTCTCATATCATCTAGATTACAAGAGTTACAAATTCTCAACAAAATGCTCACAAAATGGTACTCATTATGTTCGAGATACACTATGCAAAACAGTGCAAAACTACAATTAGGCCCATTAAACAAATTTCTAGAACTTTGCAATCTGGAAACAAAGATTTCTCTTCATGGCATGTTATGAATTCTAGTCATCTATATGTTCTATAAGTTGTACCATGAGACGCTCTTGGAAAGATATTAGTCACAAGAAAAAACAGCCTTAATGTCATACCACACTCTGATACACTCCACCTATGTCAAGAAGATGTAGACCGAAAGTAATGAAAAATAAGTTGCCAAGAAGAATGCAACTCATAATAGATTGCAACAAAGAAATTAATCGAGTAGCCACATCTTCCGGTCTTCTACATCCCTTCATCACAAAATCAGCATCTAATACATGACAATAATATAAATTATATATGCACATAGCTTATTGCTTCATCACTGCATGTATGACTACAATATAAGTGCATTTGGGACCTATGCTCCAACGCCATGCTAACACCTATGTACAACCACATCCATGACAACTCAGGGAGATTTTAGCATTGTCCTTCTAATAACTAATCCACCACTAGATGCCGCAAACAACAAGATGCCATTTCTAGGCATTTTTAGGCATTGTGTAGCATGAGTGTAGCATATGCCGCAAACAACAAGATGCCATTTCTAGGCATTGTGTACCGTATATAATACCTCGAGAAAAGATATGGTCTAAGAAGCTAGAAAGGGTCTTCTTTAATCTTTGAAGATACCATATATAAGAGCCTTCTTTAGCTCTCAATGTATCAGACACAAGGGCTTATGTTCTCCTAACCTAGAAATAGTTTTATTCTTTCATTTACTTTGAATTGATCATGTTTACCATATTCTAGTTCAAACTGTCACTGGTAGTGATGCTCATGGTACTTGCTAATCTACAACTCTAGGCACAAGTGCGTGAGAAACCCTCAAGCATAATGGGATTCTCACTCAATGAAAATTTTTCCTTTTGCTTTGATCCCTTGTTGCTATATGGATACTATATTTTCCCAAGTGGGAGAATCCTTTTGAATAGGGCTATCTTAAAATAAATACCTTACTTCTTTACTCTCATAGGTTTTATCCGATGGATTTAATTATAGAAGTGGCTCTCCACTATTTATTCTTTTTTAAATAATAGATCAATTGTTTGAGAGCCTGAAGGATCTTTACAAAGGCAGTGCTAAATAGACTGAGTAGAACCAAAGAAAATCAAGTATAAGAGGCATCAACTTCAAAAATAGTCCTCCACCATTGATTCAATGCAATCCCTCTGTGGATAGAAAGAAAAAAAAAGAGAGTGACGGGATAAAAAATTTTCAAAAAATAAATTCAACATTAATGGTGTTCATCAAGATTAGAGATCAATGTATGCAAGAAAGCATAGCATCCTCATAGCATCCTAATCTCATCCTAATGAAAAGGCCAAAAAAGAGTAATAAAGAGAGAAAATCATAGCATCATAATCTCATCCTAATGCAAAGGCCAAAAAGAGCAATAAAGAGAGAAAAGGTTTTTAGAATTCTCTAGAATTCAAGAAAGCATAGTATCCTAACCTCATCCTAATGCAAAGGCCAAAAAGAGCAATAAAGAGAAAAGGTTTTTAGAATTCTCTAGAACTTAAGAAAATGCAATAGGAGCGCTTACTCATTTCAAAAGGAAAATGCTAGTAATAGCATTTCAAAATGTCCCATGACATAAGCCACTCTACGCAAATATCCATGTCACATGTTGCAAGCTTCTAGAAAATTTTCAATATAAAACACCCTTCTGTATATTAACCTTTGGGTATTAAATTACTTCCTTATGTATATATAAATATGTAAGTAATTGAATTAATAAAAACCCATCTGTTGAACTCACGTGATAGGGTTACATATGAAGAGTGACCCCCCCGAGAAATCTGATTGTCCTAAACTAGCCCAGTGGTTGGAACATCATGCAACCACAGGTTGGTTCAGCTCAATTACCAATGATGTGATTGTCCTGAACCGGTGTGGTTGAATAGACATTAGTTGTTGTCCAGCTTGGTGGCATGGTTGAGCAGAAATTAACAGCAATATATTTTGCAATATATTGTTATTTTAGTAAACTAGCTCGGTGGTTGGAACATCATGCAGCCCTGGCTGCTTCAGCTCAATCACCGGTTATGTGATTGTCTTGAACCAGCATAATTAAACATACATTAGTTATTGACTAGCCCGGTGGTTGAAATTATTGTGTTTCTTAGTACTTAAATTTGTTAAATTTGATTTCCTGGTATTCGGGTCATATACCACTGTTAAATTATGGAATTCAAAAATAAAAAGAAAATATATTATTATTTTCTAATGGTGAAATTTAAAAATGAAAAGAAATATACTTGTTATTGTCTAATATGTGAAGTTGAGATATAGTTGTTATTGTCTAATATGCATTAGGGGAGAATTGGGGTCTCAAAAGGGCCTCCAATTAGTGTTTCCTAATTTCAAGGGATTAGAGAGTGATTTGAGGTGTACCAATGGGAGTGCTAGAAGGTGTGGGGCAATGGTATGTTCAGGTGGAGGATGGGCAAGCCTGCAGAGAGCCCCTATTGGTTGCTCCCCTTACACTAGGGACCACCCAAACCATCCCCCCCCCTCTTAACCCATGTTTGACCCTCCTACCAGGTGCACCTCCCCCACATGAGCCCAAAACTACCTTCAATGGGATGGTAGGGCCCTTCTGGCGAATTTTTCTTCTCCCCTCCCTCTTTCTAGGGCCTTTGCCCCCCACTGTTCTGGTCCAGCCTTCCAAATCACTCAGATTTGAACCAAATCCCATGCATTTTCCCTCTTCCCCCTCTTTCTCTATGCCCTCCTACTCTGGCCTGCTTGTTGTAGCTCCTCTCTCTCTCTCTCTCTCTCTCCCCTCTCCCTCTCCCTGCCTCTATTGGAGCTACTCTGTCCCTCTCCTTCTCCCTCTCCTGTGCCTCTGTTGTTGTTGCTACTCTGTCCCTCTCCATCTCCCTCTTTTGTGCCTCTGTTGGAGCTGCTCTGTCCCTCTCCTTCTCCTTCTCCTGTGCCTCTATTGCTGTTGCTCTATCCCTCTCCTTCTCCCTCTTTGTGCCTCTGTTGGAGTTGCATTGCCTTGTGTAGGAGTCCTATTCTTACTGTTGCAACTCTGCAAGCATGGTGAGGAGAAAGGCTACAAGACCACGCAATGCTGTGACCTCTTGTGTCTTCCACAACACCAAAAATGCATTGGATGAGTGGATCCCTTGCACCTACAGCTTAAATGACTGGATAGTGATGAAAGGATTGGCCAAAGGTCCACGTAAGCTTCCCAAGAGTAAGAGAGGTGACATCTTGCATGAGTGGAAGGGGTGCATCTTGAAGTTCAAGTTTGGGAAGAAAGGATGGCTCGCAAAAGTACAACATGTTTACATGGGAAAAGATATGCAGCTTCCTCCATCATTCAATCAATCTAGGATACCATCACATTGTGAGCCTTTCTATCTATGTACCTTTTTCACCTGTAAGTGTAATGAGTCCATTTGGAAATTTTGTGTTTGGTTTCTAAGAGCTCTTATTCATGGTGGCAGATGTTTTCCCTTCGGACCTTGAGGAGTGGGAACCAGTTGAATCATTCATAGGCAAGTTCACTGCTATTCTGCTACAGCACTCTTTACTCTCCTACAGGAGCTTTTTCCCTCTTTCTTTTCCTTCTCATATAGGATACAACTGCTCTTTCCTCTCCTACAGCTATTGTTTTCCCACCAAGTGTGGTCTGGAACACAGTGACACAAGCTGGTAATGCTGTGAGCTCTAGTGTGTTCTGGAGGCATGGTCAGGAAGAAAGTGACACAAGTTGGCAATATTGTGAGCTCTATGTGGTGTAGAGGCATGGTCAGGAACAAAGTGACCAAAGTGGCCAAAGATGGCAATATTGTGAGCTCTAGTGTGCTCTAGAGGCATGGAAGTGATAGAAGTTGACAATATTGTAAGCTCTAGTGTGTTCTAGAACATGAAAAATGCATTGGATGACTTGATCTTATAGATTGACTAACTAGATAGTCATGGAAGGTTTTGCCAAGGGTCCACATAAGCTTCCCAAGAGGAAGGATGTATTTCTTAGACTATGTACCTTCCTTGCCTATCTTCTTTACAAGATCCTATTTTGACATAGGAGTGGGAAGTAGTGGAATCTTTGATATAACTGACAATGGACTATCTGTAAGTTATGTGCAGGAATACCTTTTAGTCATGGAAAACGAAATGTATAGTCCTTTAACTTTACTTGAAATGGTGAAATAGCAGGCAAGAATCTAGAGAAATGCATGAAAATGTCCATTTTATCCCTCATGCAACATCAAACAATGTGTTTGACTAGTACAACCTATCCATAAATTGTAGGTTAGGCATTTTGGAATTTGCATAGTTTTCTTCATGACTTGGAGGACATTAAAAGCATTGATGAAATTTATTTTGATGGTTTTATTGTGTGGTTTCATGTCCAAAGTTTTTAGGTAATATGTATAAAGTTTTCATGCCTAAAGTTTTTAGTCTAAAGTTTACAGTTTATACCTATTTGCCTTGCTTGCATCATTAAAGGAGACAATGCCATGATGGTAAGCATCCTATGTATTGATTTATATTTTATGGTCTTTTAATGTAATGTGCTTTGTTAGGTTTGCTAATGTAATGGTTGTTGAATTGATGTAGGAGGCATTTGAGATCTCTCATTGGTGCACTATATTAGTCGAGTAAGAGGATACGTTGTGGTCTTTCACATCCAATTTTTAGAATGTCCTACTTAACTATTGAAGTGCATCAAAGTATTGACAGCTTGATCATTGTGATCCACATCACATGGCTTCCCCTATTGCATTGTATCCCATTGGAAATGGTGTAAAAAACTTTGTGCCTGGCTACCCTGAGAGGAGAGCCTTAATGGTATTAGTATTAGGATCTTACTTGGGGATTTCAAAAGCCTCTTTTTTCTATGTATTAGAGGTAGCAAAGAGGAGGTATAGGCTATGAAGAGTCTTTGTATTTTAATGGAGAGATTATAATACAAAAATGTACATTTAATCACATTCTCTTCCTTGCAAGATATCATGTCATAAGCAATAATGTTGATTGAGTCATGGTTGGAATTTTGAATGTGTTGTTAATTCAATATAAGGTAATGTCACTTTGAATTGTAGAGTATTGAATACACCACCTCCAAGTTTGTTGTGTAGAGAGGTGAACCTTTTAGATGTAAACTTGTCCCTTTTCCTTCATTTGTATCCACAGTAATTACAAATTTATGACCCCCTCAACTTGTGACTAATTTTTGAAGGTTTTGTACATTGAATTTGAACATTCGGGGAACTATTTTTCTAGTCAAATATCATAGAGCTACTAAAATAAGAGAAGGAAAGGAGGGAAAAAGAGATTGAAAGAGGGGAAAAAAGAAGGGGGGAAAAGAGATTGAAAGAGGGGAAAAAGAAGAGAAGTAAAGGAGGGGAAAAGAGATTGAAAGAGGGGGAAAAAGAAGAGGGGAACAGAGATTGAAAGAGGAGAAAAAGAAGAGGGAAAAAGAAAAGGAAGAGGGGGAAAGAGGGAAACAAGAGGGAAAAAAAGAGAAGGAAGAGGGGAAAAGAGAGAAAGAAGAGGGAATAAGGGAAGAGAGGGTTCCTACGCCCATCACTACAACTAGCACCTTAATACAGCTAGCACTTAGGGTGCTAGCTGCAAGTCAATGCAAATAACAAAAATAACAAAAGGAAAAAAGAGGAAGCACTCTCTTACTTGGAATAGTCCCGCTCGGTGTTTTGTGGACTGGCCCTACAAAAGAGAGGAAACATACCATTTTTCAAATAACTAGTTAGAGGAAGGAGGAATTTAGAGAAGCAACTTCTCAAAGGGATTGGATTGAGGAGACAAGCATAAGCCTACAAACAAGGAGAAAGCATAAGCCCACAAACAAGGAGAAAGAGGAGGAAGAGAAATACCAAAAAGAGAAAAGGTGAGTCTTCTTTCTTTCACCAAATCTCATTTTTTGTCCTTAACCTCTAAAAGTCAAGCATGAAAACTAGCACATAGCCTTAACAATACAAGGAGAAACATGCTTCAATACTCACAAAACGAAATCTCACAAAAAATGAACCTACATTGCTTGAAGAGACTCACCTTCTTAAAAAACTTCTTTTCACACAAGTAGAGAGGGAGAAGGGTGGAGAGGGAGCACAAGTGTTAGGAGAGGGGCTCAGTAGGGGTGAGGAGTAGAGAATAGAGAGGAGGAAAGCGAGATCGTCGAATATGAAGTGGGAGAAGAGATTTTTGTTTTTCCTGCAATAGAGGTGTCAAAGATAGCATCATGCGGGGTTTCGGGTTTAAGCCCCTAATGTCACTATATAGCGACGTTGGTTAGTCGCTATATAGCGACGTTTATATCTAAAAAGCGTTACTATATAGTGATGGAACAGGGCAAAGCATTGCTATATAGCGAGGGTTCATGGCACTTATTGTTAAAAGAGAGAAATTAAAAGAAGCTCATGGGTGGCTATTTTTTGGATCTTAATAGATTTCCTTGTAGCTCATGTTGTGATTTTAGAAGTGTGCAGATGAAAAGGATGAGTGGAAGCTTGTCAAATGATATGCCAATGCCTAGGAGCACAGAGTGGCTTACGGAGAGGTTGTATTGTCATTGCACTCATTGCAAGCGAGAAGTACAACATCAACATCGTATTATCATGTGCCACTTTCGGATGTATGGGGAGGAGGCCGAACCAGTACCCACCGTTGGTGATGGATCATTGGTAAGTCAATGCTATTTGAGTGGATGGTTAATATTGGATACCATTATGACACGAAACCTTGAGACAAAATCTTATATTTACACAAAATCTTGAAACAGGATGAGGAGGATGGCGAGGATATGCATATACGCTCACACTTTGAGCAAGACTATAGTCTCCTAGATGATGATGAGGGGATGGTGGACATGATGAGAGTGCTCTCAACAGAAGCAAGAACGGAAGAGGGAGAGAGAGAAACAGAGAGCCACACAAGATTTGGTGGGTGTAGAACACCCTAATCTTCTTTTTCATTAATTTATATATGTGTTTGAGTATTGTACATAACCGAGGTAAAGGCACAGTGACCTTTAACCCCCACAACCTCCCACTTAAAGGACAATGTGCCTTTAAGGGAGAACAACTAGTGAGCATACTATCCAATGCCCATCAATACACGACAATACTCAAACCGCTGACTAGGTAGACTCTTCGTCAGCATATCTATAGGGTTATCATCTGTATGAACCTTGACAAGCTCTATGTGCTTGTCCTCAAGTACCTCCCTGATGAAATGATACCTGACCTCAATGTGTTTGGTCTTTGCATGAAAGACCAGATTCAGTGCTAGCTGAATAGCACTCAGGGAATCACTATGCAATGTCGGTACACCTATATGAATCCCCAAATCTCCCACTAGCCGATCAAGCCATATAGCCTCCTTGCAACCCTCTGTGGCTGCAACATACTCAGCCTCTGTGGTAGACAAAGCAACGCACTTCTATGCGTGAGACATCCATGACACTGCACCACCTGCAAAGGTGAACACATAACTAGAAGTGGATCTCCTACTATCCACATGCCCTCTGCATAGTCTGAATTTGTGTACCCAAGTACACGCATGTCTCCTCTACCAAAGTAGATGCACATCTCCTTGGTACCCTTCATGTACCTCATGATGCACTTAACTGCCTCCCAATGCCTCTTTCCTAGATTAGCCATATACTGGCTAACAACTCCCACTGCAAATGCAATGTTTGGTCTAGTAACTATCATAGCATACATAAGACTCCCAACTGCTGATGCATAAGGAACCTTGGCCATCATGGCCCTTTCCTCATCTGATTTGGGACTATCTATATGACTCAGTTTCACATATGGAGGCAATGGAGTACTCACTGCCTTCCCCCCCTCCATATTGAAATGCTGCAATACTTTTGTAACATACTCTTTTTGTAAAAGCCAAAGGAGTTTCCTACTCCGATCATGCGTGATGCACATACCAAGAATATGACCTGTAAGTCCCAAATCCTTCATATCAAAGGCCTCATGCAACTTGGCCTTTAATGCATCTAGCTCATAAGTATTCTTGCTAGCCAATAGCATATCATCCACATATAGTGCCAAGATTATCAGGCTATTATCCTTAGCCCTTTTAGTGTAGAGATAGTGATCAATTTCACTCCTTCTAAAACCCTGGGACCGAATGAAAGCATCAAACTTCTGATACCATTCTCTAGGCGCTTGCTTAAGATCATAGAGACTCTTCTTCAGCTTGCAAACTAAATGCTATTTTCCCTTTTCTTCAAAGCCTTTTGGCTGCACCATGTAAATTTCCTCATGCAAATCCCCATGCAAGAAAGCTGTCTTGACATCCATCTACATAAGCTCCATATCCTCTGATGCCACTAGTCCAAGCATGCATCTAAGTGTGGTTATCTTCACAACCGGAGAGAATATCTCATCAAAGTCCACACCCTTCTCTTGCTTGAACCCTTTAGCGACCAAATGGGCCTTGTACCTAGGCACATCATCACCTGTGACCTTCATTTTGTAGACCCATTTACATGGCAATGATTTCTTTCCATGTGGCAAAGAAACCAAGTCCCAAGTCTTATTCTTCATAAGTGAACTCATCTCTGATTGCATAGCATACTCCCACTTGCATTGATCCTCGTGCATCATAGCCTCTCTATAGCAAGAAGGCTCCCTGCAATCAATAAGCATCACATAGTCTACCCGTGGAACAAACCTATCAGGCGGTCTAGACACTCTAGATGATCTTCTCAAGGGCATTTCAGCTTGCTGTCCCACCTGCATATCAGCCACATTTGGCTCATCATTTCCACCAATAGATGATCCATCATCTACCCTTGATTGTATACCTGTGGGAGTACTTGGTGGTACCATTTCTTGCACATTTGTGCATGGACAACTTGCTATCTATCAACATATGCAGGTGGATTCACATCCTTGAAAGTGATTCTCCTCATTTCCACATCCCTCATGGGTGCCTTATGGATCTTCTTCTCATTGAAGACTACATCATGGTTGCATATGATCTTCTTTGCTTTTGGATCCTAGAGACGATAGCCCATCTCTCCACTTTCACCATAACCCAGAAAGATGCATTTCCTAGACTCTTTCGAAGCTCTTTTGGCACATGTGCATATGCCTCACACCCAAATATATGCAAATGAGAGTAAGAGGGCTTCTTGCCACTCCATGCCTCTTCAAGAATACCACCATCCAAACTCTTACTAGGTGATCACATGCACTGCAGTCTTCATTGCCTCAGCCCAAAAACCACCAAAAAGACTTGCATTGGAAAGCATGCATTGCAACCTTTCTTGAATGGTACGGTTCATCTTTTCTGGAACTGGATTTTCCTTTGGAGTACGAGGGGATGTGAGCTCCCTCTTAATCCCACATGTATCACAGAAATGCTGAAAGTCATGAGAGAGATACTCTCCACCATTGTCAGTCCATAGGCATTTAAGCGTTCTACCTGACTGATTCTCAACCAAGACTAGCCATTTCTGAAATACGTGGAACACATCACTCTTCCGAGCTATAGCATAAGCCCACACTTTCCTAGTTGCATCATCAATGAATGTCACATAGTATTCAGCCCTGCCCAATGACCGTGTAGGTGATCTCCTCGATCTTCACTTTTCCTTTGTCCTCCCTTAGACTCTCTTCCTTCTGATTTGCACCCGAATTTGCATTCTTTTTCTTATCCTTTTGATCTCTTTTTAGCTTGTAGCAATCCTTTTTCATATGGCCCTTCTTGCCACAGTGGTAACACTCAATGTTCCATGCCTTGGATTTGCTACGAGACTTCCCTCTTTCTTGGGACTTCCCCCTGAACTATGATCTACCCCTTTGCACATTTAAGGCTACATTCTGCTTATTGTCATCCATAGACTTCCGTCTAATCTCTTGGGCCAACAAGCTACCCGCAACATCATCAAATTTCAGTACTCCACCAGGTGCAGAGTTACTGACAGCTGTACGGAAGGTATCCCATGAGGATGGCAATGAACATAAGAGAAATATTGCCTTAGTCTCTGCATCAAAATTCATCTTCTGAGCCTGAAGCTGGCTGAAAATAATATTGAATTCATTCAAGTTAGAAGCAATGGAGACCCCTTCCTTCATCTTCTGCAGCCCTCTTCATGAGGTAAACTTTATTAGAGGCAGTTTCCTTTTCATAAGTGGCACACAGTTTCTTCCACAAATCTTCCGTAGTCTGCTGATTTACTATTGTGAAATAAACTGACTCTGCAAGATGAAGTCTAATAGTAGATTTTGCTAATGCATCCAACTCATTCCAATCATCCTCAGACATATTTGTAGGCTTAGCTTCAATCCCTGCCAAGGGTTTAATCTGCTTCTTTTGAATAAGCACATCCCTTATTTGTTCATTCCATAAAGAAAAAATTGTCCCATCAAAATTTTTAATGCCAAACCGCTCGTTTGAGCAATTTTGTATCGCCCTTTCATAGGGTAATTTTGTTACAAACACAGTTGTATATGTATATGCATTTCTTCCTCATCGTTCACAAGAACAATTTTGTATCACCCTACAAGCAAGGGAAATTTTGTTATAAAAAACTTTCTTTTGTAATTACAAAAAAAAAAAAGGATTAGTGGGGCTAAACAGGGCCAAAAGGAAGCCTTGTTTAGCCCCACTAACCCTTTTTTTTTACTTTTGTTAATCGTCGCTATATAGCGACGTTTACCAGTGTCGCTATATAGCGACCGTTAATAGTGTCGCTATATAGCGACGTTTGTCATCGTCACTATATAGCGACGATTAACAGCGTCGCTATATAGTGACGGTTTATAGCGATGCTCCTTTTTCGATGATTTTAACGACTTTTATAGCGACCTTTGCGCTCGTGAAAAAAAAAATTTTAATGTAAAAAGCGTCGGTATTTCCGTCGGAAAATGGCCTATGCCTTGTAGTGTGAGAACACACAAAAAATCAAATGGCATCGCAGGATGAACAATGCAGGTTTTTGGTTCCTAGAATCTGCCGGTACAAGCGTTGGTATGAGAGTGGGTATATAAAAGCAAGAGTGGGGGTGGGAGAGGGAGGCAAGTGCGGTGGGAGGGAGGGTGGATGGGAGAGGGATTGAGACACAACAGGAGGTGTAGCGAGAGGTGAGGCATGAGGGAGGGTGGATTGGAGAGGGATGGAGATGTAGTGGAGGTGGAAGGTATGGCAAGAGGGTGGAGGGGAGAGGGATGGAGATGCAGAGGAGGTAGGAGGTGCAGGAGGAAGATGCTGTGGGAGGTGCGGCGGTTGAAGGACCCCCTCTTCCTTACTCCCTAGCAACCGCGATCACCGAGGAGTAAGAGAAAGGGAGATATGCTCCACTCTCTATTACCCCTCGACTGCCATGGCCACCACGGGTTAAGGGAGAGGGGTAAGGGAGGGGGGATAATACCCCAAGGCCCCAATACAGAGAGGAGAATATGCTCCCCCCTCCCTTACCCCCCCCTCACAGCTATAGTTGCTGAGGAATGAGGGGGGAGCATACCCAAAGGTCCCAATAATCCCTCTAAGGGACCTACGGAATAGGATGGAGAGAATGAAAGGTGAGAACAAAGGAAACGGAGGGAACGAAGGGTACGGAATGGAGGGAGAGAAGCAAGGGACATGAATGGAGGGAATGAAATGGATCGAGAGAATGGAATGTAATGAAAGGAGAGAGAATGGAATGAAGCAAGAGAACAAAATGGAATGGAGGGAGAGAAGCGAGGGATAGGATGGAGGAAATGGAATGAACCGAGAGAACAAGGGTGTGAGAAACGATGAGAGGGATAGGATGGAGGGAACGAAATAGAGCGAGAGAATGACGGTGTGAGAAACGATGAAATGAGAGCAAGAAATAAGACATAAAGAGTGTCAAGAAAGTACAACAAAAGAGAACACTAAGCGATAAAACTTAAATGTACTAGGAAAAGAATGTCGTGAAGCAAGGAAGGAGTGTCAAGAAACAAGAAAGGATCTAGAATGTCATGTGTCGTGAAGTGAGGAAGGAATTCATAGAGTGAGAGAATGTCATAAAGTGAAGGAATGGTTAAGGGAATGTCCGCCCTTCTCTTTTTCGATTGAAATTTGAATTTCCTACACTTCTATTTTCTTAGTTCAAATTTGAATCTCCTAGTAGTCCCTCTTTCAAATTTGAATCTCCTAGTAGTCCCCTTTTCAAATTTAAATCTACCTGCACTCCCCTTATCTTTTCTCTTCCCTTCTTCTCTCATTTTGATTCTCTCCTTTTGACTCATGTTGGTAAGCCTCTGACTCTCCCATTCTCTCTCACTAATCTACCTCTTCTTGTCTCCCTACCTCACAACTACTCCTTCCCTACCCTTCTCTTCTTTCTCCTCTACTTTCCCATCCCATCCATTTCCTTGCATGAATGACATGATAGTCGTCGAAAGAAAGGAGACAAAAACAAAGGAAATGGCCAATCATAGGAAAGGGGTAAACCCCCACATTGGGGCTTATTCCCCCCTCCCTTAGCTCAGATTGGTAGCCGCAACCACCAAGGGGTAAGGGATGGGGGTCATTCCCCCCTCCCTTACACCCTGGGGGTTACGGTCGCCAAGAGGTAAGGGAGGGGGATTCTTTCCCCTCTCCCTTACTTGTGGGCAGCCACGATCGCTAGGGGGTAAGGGACGGGGGTTATTCCCCCTTCCTTTACCCCCTGGTGGCCATGGCCACCTAGGGGTAAAGTAAGGGGGGATTATTTCCCCCTCTCCCTTGATGGCCACAACCACCAGGGGGTAAGGGAGGGGGGTCATTTCCCCCTCTCCCTTACCCCCCCCGATGGTCGCCTCCACTAAGGGGTAAGGGAGGGGGGCTCGTCGGTGGGGGTCATTCCTTGTTTCCTTACCCTTGGTGGTTGCAGCCGCCAAGGGGTATGGGAGGGGGGTTTGTCAAGGGGTAAGGGAGGGGGTGGTAATCCCCTCTCCCTTACCCCTTGGTGGTAGGGTTTTAGGAAGATAATAAATAAATTAATTAAAAATTTTAAATTATTAAAAAAATCATTTAATGAATTCATTTTTTTAATATTAATTTTATAGTCCTCTCTCTCTTAATCTTGGCCGCCTTGGTAGTAAGGGAAGGCAATATATTCATTAATTTAACTTTTTTCTTATATAAAAATTAGTTATTTAATTTGTTTATTTATATTAACTTTTTAAAAGTGAAAATTAGTTTATGCTTATAAATAAATTTTAAATTTTCAATTTCAATTTCAATTGTATGAATGAAAATTAAAATTGATTAGTTTGTATATATTAAAAGATATATTTGATTTGAAGTTAAGTTTTAATTTAAATGAAATATATATATTTCAATCTATACTAACTAACTTTTCTTTTTTTTTAATTTCTTGAAATTAATATTTATATCTTTAAATTTAAATTTAAATGAATTAAATAATATGTTTTTAATTTTAAATTGATTCTATAATATATACACACACACACACACACACACACACACACACACACACACACACACATAAATTTATTGAAATTTGAATATAAGATCTATAGTGCTCACTTGTCCCTTGCAGGTAACCTATTAAAAAGAAGAAAGAAAATAAATTATTTCTTGTTTTTTCTTTGCTTGGATGATTGGTATAGCTTAGATTAGTATAGATTAGTTTATCCAGAGAGGAGAGAACTCCAAAGTAACCAATTAAAGCCATGCTAAAAAATCCTTGACTAGTTCCTAATCGGAATCAGTCTTGTGCTGACATGCGGTTTCACACTCATAACAACCCTATGAGCAAAGTTTCAGTTGTTGATAGATCAATGAGCAAAGGCAGAGTTTCATTGGGCACATTGCAATTGTTAATCATGGGCAGATCGTACTTTCCTTCAGTTGATATTTTGCATGCCATCATTGTAAAGTCTTAATGGCTATCTTTTTTCAATTTATGTACATATATGAGCCTTGTAAAGCCTTCAAGGCTATTTTTCCGACCATGCATTACAGAGTTTTCAAAGATTTTGTTAAAATGGGCATAGAAAATTGTATCAGTAGGCATATTATAGATATTATTTTAGTTTTATGAGTGGGACCATGTGATTGTATCATTTGACACAGCACATTGCAATTGTGTGGGCACCATTACAGTTGTATGATGGGCAAAATGCATTCTTTTTTTGTCTACATTTTACACATTGTCTTTGTAAATCCTTATTAGCTATTTTTGTTGATGCATTGTATCTATAAAAAATATTCATCATTTTTCATGTAGGATCTTCAATTATTATGGACCACTCTGAGCATTTGTCTCTGGCACCACTTTACATTTCAATGGGAAAGAGTATGCCCCTAATAACTTTTGAAAGAAGTGGACTCACATACATAGGGGAAGAAAAGTTGGTTTCTCATTTAAAGAAAAACTGAGCTACATCTTATGATGTTGAGGAAATATATCGAGCAAAATGAGGAGCGCCATGGACAAGCTTCTCTAAGAAAGATATAACTTCTAGTATGGCTGTGGAATCATGATGGAGCCAAAGAAGCCATACTTAGAGATTTTGTGAAGTGTTCACAACCTAATATTGGGGGCTATCATTTTATCTTATCAAGAAATCTAAATAGGTTTGCAATGCCACCTCCTTTACCATCAAACTTTACAAAATTACGAGCTCCATTGGAGGCTCTCATGGATGAATGGACTAAATATCCAAGTGCAGAGGCAAGAAGGTTGTGTCAAGAGATTATGGTTGAGTACTTTAAGACATCTTCACACGAGTTAGAACACAAATTTAGTCAAGAGCAGAGAGGGCACAAGCAGGATCAGAGGGATGATATATTGGTTCAAAAGTAAAAAGGGCACAAGTAGGATTAGAGGGATGCTAGTTTGGTTCAGAAGTAGCCTAAACAAGGAGCCCCACAGCAAGGGTCTGCAGTTGAGATAGAAACAAAAGCAGATGTTGCAATTGAATAGAAAAATGAAGAAGCAACACAACCTTTGGGTGCAAGAGAAGTATAAAAGATAGAAAAAGAGGAAGAATGATCCATGGCCATGTTGGTGCAGTCTGTCAAAGGCAAAGAAAGATGAAACAATCAAAAGATTAGTACTACAAGGGCCACAATTCCAAAGGCTGCCTTAAAAAAAAGACATCGTTCCTCCATTAAGAAACTATAGGTGAAACAGGAACATGACAGAGAAGAGAAAGAGGAGTCCTGAAGAGTCTGATCAAGAGGTGAGGAAGATAGCGATGAGCTCATGTCAATAAAGAACCTCAATTTGTGTCTTAATGAGACAATCCCAGAAGATGATGTTGGATATATATGGGGACAAAAGCCCTATGCTGTGAACGATGAGATGTGGAGTCAGCAACCATTTTTACCAACAACATGAATATTAATATATCTTATGCTATGCAAAAATTCAAGGCTTTGGTGGTGGATGGCAAGAAACCGATGGTCTCTAATGTAGTCGTGCATCCAATGATGTTCTATCCAAATATAGGTTATCGTGACAATGGAATTATGTTTGAAGGACCTACACATTTTGAGGAGACGTTCACCCAATTCTTCACACAATACCTTCGATAAATTTCACATGAAAATTTCAAGATAATTTTGAAAGAGGCAAAGAGAAATTTATTATTGCTTTGTAAATTTGAGCCGATTGATGGTCAGCATTATGCTTATGCTTGCAATAACTCACTAGACAAGAAAGGGACTCCAAAACACTGACTCTATAGAATATTTCAAAAGTTCTTCCCTTCCATTTTTATATGGCCACAATATGTGTTTTCAAGCACCGACAAAATATTTGATTGAGTTTGAAAGCCTAAATCATGACATTTTTGCAAAGCATAAGATAACCTTGACATCAAAAATCCTAATGAAAGCGAGGTGTCTATGGATGACACTCTATTCTCCACCAACACATTTGAAAATAGCTACCACAAAAGAAGATGCAGATACATTGGTCAATTTTTATACATGTTTAAGTGCAGTTGTACCAAGGGGAAATCAAGAACGGGAAGAATCTCTCACAAGCTTCAAGGTAGCAAGAGATAGGTATGCAGACTAAACAAGTGTAATTTTTTGGCCTGATGAGGTGTTTGAGCAAGTTGTGGCAAACTATCGTGCATAGAAAAAGGGTGAAGTCTTATGAAGGTCCTTTGTTTCTATCACAAGAGTAAAAAAAAGAGGTGATAGTAAGAATGTGGAGGCCCATAAAATATTTGCCGGACACCTATGTAGCCATGGCAGTAGAGAAACTTCTCAAGAAAGAATGGTTTTTTGGCAAAAAGGAAAAAGATCATTGCATGGAGGAGTGCATCAATGTATAGGTGAAATGTGATGTAGTGTGGATAGTGCGATTAGATATTTGCTTACAGAAAATGATGTCCCTGTTGGTCAATGCAATATTGACCCTAGGCTTGTGAATCATATAGCCAATTTATCCAAAGCTAAGTAAAGGGTATGGGCACATAAGTGTATAAAGTACTAGGAATATGGATCCAAATTAGTCGTGAACCTCATTCATGAGAGTCCAAATTAGTCGTGAAACTCATTCATTCAGAATAACATAAGGGAGACTTTCGAAAGTTTGTGTCTCATGCTAGAAGAGCAAGAAATCCACAGGTCCTCTCATCATCTAAAGCACTCCAAAATCTATGAATGTCTAACAAAAAGTGGAAGTCTTTTAATTACTATGTTGGAATACTTGAAACTGCCTAATTGGGAAGTCACCTTATTGTGGACGAGATATCTTTTCAAAGATCTTCTCATAAAATGATATTTCCACCAATATCGTTGAAAGAAAGGCTTACATGGCACACTTTCACTTGCAAGCTGATCTAACTATCAGCTATATGAGAAAGAGGTGGAACATAAGAGGATTGTACATGATGACATGGATGATCTTGATGGCTCCCAAGAAAAAGAGTGATGCAGATAATGATGAAGAGGATGCATGTAATGATGTAAAGATGATCGCAGATAATGACATGGATGATCTTCATGGCTCACAAAATTACACAAAGAAACCATGAATGTATATCTTGATATGACAATTTACTTCTCTTTTACAAGCATTATATATTTAACTATAACCTACCTCACAAGCTTTTGTATTTTTTTATAGATGGTGGAGAAGAAGGATGAAGAAATGATTGCATGTGGATCTGAAGTTCGTGCTATAGTAGGGAAGTCCATAGTCTTTCCTTCAAGTTTAATCAATATGGTGATTGTTGGGAAAACTGACAAGGAAATATTTGAGAGAGTAAGAGGATCACCAAAAGACTTCCCTGATATATAGAGTCAACTACTTGGCTTACATGGGAACTCAGAGCATATGAGGTCATCATAGCTCACGCTAAAGAATTCAACAAATATTTGTCTAAGCTACAAGACATAGGAAGCAAGTTTGATGTTCAGGTTCTCATTGGACAATGAACTCAATATTTATCATTTGGTGAAGAAGAGATTCAAATCCTCAGACATTGTGAGATATGGGTTGATGATCAAGTTATGATGGCCACCCTCAGGTTTGATAAAAACTTTATGTTGGTTTAGTATTTATGTTTTTATTAAATTTAATGAGCTAGTGTTCATTATTTTTTGGTGTAGTACAATTATATCTTGGTTTCCTATAGTTTTTGGGAAGTGTGTATATATCATAGATTCCTTGCTTTCTAGATGACTCAATGATAAGAAAAAGGTCATAGGAGATGTTTGTATCTAGCTGTCAATTGGTCTTGTATACAGAATGGGTGATGTCAGTTACGGGAGATATGAGACAAGGGATGTGATGAGAGCTCTTAGGTTGGAGCTAGTCAATGAGATTAGCCACATGTTGCCGACTGCTACTATCAAGAGGACCATTCCAAATGCTGCATCACTCAATGACTTCACTCATGCAATACTGAGTGCAGCAAAGATGCGACTTCAAGGAGAGGGAAAAGGAAATTTAACAGAGGCAAGATTATGGCGCTCGAAACTGGTCAAACACATGTATCTCAATGTCATTGGAAATGCCACTAAGTGTGTCATTGACCTAGGACTCCAATGACCAGTTGAATATATGGAAGAAATGTCTTTATGGGATGCTCAATGGGCAAAGGAGAAGCATACGAGCAAGAGAGAAAAGGACATTGAGTCGCAGGTGTCGCTAAGCAAATGTCAGTGCAAGGCATTAGATGAATCTGGTAGAGGTGGTGAGAGAGAGACAGGTGTTGTAGGAGCATCATCAGGTGATACAGGGGGGTTTGGACAATTGCAATAGATGACAAGAAGTAATGAGTGTATGGTGATCATTGTAGTGCCATACGATGCTATAGTATGGCAAGAAGAGATTGAAAAGGGTGCATACGGAGCTTGTCACAAGGTCCAATTCAATGGTGTTTCTTACTTTCCTAGTCATCTAACATACTATGCAAAGAAATACTCAGCAAGGTCCATAGGGAAACAGTTTGAGGCTTTTGACATTGAATAAGGGATGCAAAGACTGCACCCTTCTCTCATTCGTTGCATAGGTAAGACAGCCGAGACTCCATGTGTAACTTTCTTTCCATATTCCTCTTTCAATCTCTTTTCCCCTCTTCCTTCTCTTATGTTTATGCTCTTTTCCCCTCTTCTTTTTTCCCTCTTTCAATCTCTTTTCCTCTTTTCCTTTGTCTTTCCCCCACTCTTTCCCCTCTTTCAATCTCTTTTCATAAGCATATGTATATGCTTAGTTCATATACATATGTTTATGAAAAGAGATTGAAAGAGGGGAAACAGTGGGGGAAAGAGAGAGGAATGCATAAGCACAAGCTTATGCTTTCTCTCTTTTTCTTTTATGCTCATATGCTCATGCATTAGCATAAGCATATGCTTTCTTTACTTTTCTCTTATGCTTGTGCTCTTTTTCCCTCTTCCTTCTCTTATGCTTATGCTTATGCATGAGCATATGTCACCTTCTCCTTCTCCTCTTTTCCTCTCTCTTTACCCCCCTCTTTCCCCTCTTTGAATCTCTTTTCATAAGCATATGTATTTGCCTATGCTTAAGCTTTCTCTCTTTTTCTTTTATGCTCGTATGCTCATGCATAAACATAAGCATAAGCATATGCTTTCTTTCATTTTTTCTTATGCTTATGCTCTTTTTCCCTCTTCCTTCTCTTATGCTTATGCTTATGCATGAGCATATGTCTCCTTCTCCTTCTCCTTCTCCTTCTCTTCTTTTTCCCTCTCTTTTTCTCTTCTTTTCATAAGCATATGCCTATGCCTATGCTGCTTTTTCCCTCTCCTTCTCTTTTGCTTCTGTTTGCTTTCCCTCATATGCTTTTGCCTTCTTACCAGCTCTTGTTTTTTATTTTTTGTTTTCGTGTTTGTGTCTATATTAGACATGGGATCACGTTGCACATCCAACGAGTATGAAAACCCTCATAGGAGGAGACATTATGATCTCTATTCTCCAGAGGACTTTGATTCCCCTCATGCGACACCTCAGGGGCCTACCTCTGCGACTATACCCCTGGCCTAGGACGTAGCACTCTGACTACCCCTTGGGGAACTCCTTTGCTAGCAGCCCATGGCTTTGTTGAGAGTCTCGATGAGTTTGTGGCACAGATGACCGATGAGGAGGCAACGAGATTCTTCTCTTTGCTATCCCAGAGGACCTCAACAATTCCCTCGCCTACACGGATGGCTAGACCTATTGCCCAGCCGTCCCCTCTAGCCCCTTTGACTGAGGGGTCATCACCTGGGCATGCCCATCATAAGGGAAGGAAGAGTAGGAGGGATCGCTTATGTTGTGCTGACTCGGGAGATGTAGATAAGTCAGCACACTCACATCCCTATAGGTCTCCACTTGGTCCTAAGACCTAGTACCAGTCAGGTCCCTTGCCCTCTCCTACTCCCACTGCTACTCCTTGCTCTGGAAGCGCTCGCACAAACACCACTTGCTCTGACTTTGCCACTACCATGAGTCCTCCTTACCTGATCGAGGACCTGTCCTATCAAATCACGGCTATTAGAGAGATAATAGAAGATAAAAAGGGCACATCAGTGATGGCCACCATGAGGTGGTTGATGAGCCACCACTTGAAGAGTGGCATAGCTACTGACTGGCGGTATCAAGATGACCAAAAGAAGCAGGTGGTCATCAATGAATTGAAAGCAAAATACCCTAACCCCCCAAATTGGGAGTTCAATGAGAATTACATGCGAGAGCGGATGGGTTTGGTCTTGAAGCATCGTAGGTCGACCTTGCATACTTCCATCACAAAGGGGAGGGCTAAACCCAGCTGGGCAGACAAAGCTGATTGGAAGTTTTTCAAGAAGTAGAACAGGGACCATCCCAAAATGTTCAAGGGTCAGAGGAGGGCTCTGAGAAGATGGCTAGACATTGTAGGTACTTCACAGTTTGGTGTAGGTGGATGGTTAGCATTCAAGGTAAGTCTACTTCTCATTTAATGTATTGTTCTATTTGATTTACTACATATTGCAAGCACTTTATCTAACTCTCATAAATTGGACCCATAGCAAGCTATGATGGGTTGCCTTCTTACAGACATAGAGATGAGATGCGCGTTTTGCATAGGAACAAAGCCGTGGTTTATTGAGCAAGAGGCAATGGGAGTGACAGTCGATTAGGCTGAGGTGGCTGCTCGCATGGTATAAGTCTACTCCTACTTGTAATCTCACTTTTTAAATTGTTTTATTCTTCAAGTTCCAATCTAATTTCCAATTAATATGGTTTCACTCTTACAATCAAAGCTCAAGCGTCCCATTAGCAGAGGTGAGCAGTGATGATGAGGGATTAGGCTTACACGGCTTCAACAAGGGCTAGGGATTAGGTGCAGCTCACGAGGGCTAGGGATTAGGTATAGCTCATGAGTGCCAAGGATCAGGCCAACAAGACAAGGATGAGGAGGACGATGACGATTCGGATGAGCAATAGTAATAGTAGTACTTTGCATATACTTTGCCATGTATATGCTTTTGTATATCGGCTCGTTTGAGCGATTTTGTATCACCCTTTTTGAAAGGGTAAATTCGTAACAAACAATGTTGTATATCTTCGACATGTATATGCTTATGTCGCTCGATCGGTTCATTTGAGCGATTTTGTATCACCCTTTCCACAAGGGAAATTTTAGAATAAATTTTTTTTTGATGTAATTACTAAATAAAAAACATTAGTGGGGCAAAACATGGCTTGCTGTGGCCCTGTTTAGCCCCACTAATGTTTTTTTTAAGCTTCTGTTAATCGTCTCTATATAGCAATATTTACTAGCATCGTTATATAGCGACATTTACCAGCGTTGCTATATAGTGACATTTACCAGCGTCGTTATATAGCGACGCTTATATAGCGATCGTTCTTTTTTGACGCTTACAGCAATGTAAATAACAACCTTTGCGCTCGTCAAAAAAAAAAAATAGTGTAAAAAACGTGAGTATTTTCGTCGAAAAAGGGCCTATGCCTTGTAGTGTTTCATGGTACAATAGTTCACTAATCGAAATCTTTCAGTCTCACATTAGTGATCTAATCAAAATCTTTTGTCTTACATTTCATATCAAATCGAAATCTTTCATCTCATTATTATCACCACGTTGGCGTGGATCAAAGGACACTATCTAGTCACTTAGCTGAGAAAACATTGCCCAAGTAAACTCTAGAGAAGATTAACAATTCTATAGATTACACATAGATTACATAGATTACAATCTCAAAGACTCCTTCCCTTCATGCTGCTTCCTCTTTCCTTGATTTGAGCTTCCTGGTTACAAGCTCGGTCCTTTTGCCATCGGAGCGAAGAACACGAGCTGTGGTGTCACGATTGGTGGGAGCATTTGAGACAATAACATCAGGCTATTCAGGTGATTACCAATCTCGAGTCTTCACAAGCTTTAGCCTGCACCCTAGAGTAACAACCCTACCAACACCTCGAGAGATGCACGCTCAAGAGGCAATGCTCTCTAACTTGAGAAATGGCCTACAAAAAGTGAAAGGGGTACACAGCTTAGATCAACTAGTTGCAAAGAGGGCGACATTAGCTATGTTGGTGTCTCCTGAAACAAAGGAGAAACGGCTTGGGCGCACAACATCGAAGATGTCAATTAGAAGGGATAATGTGGCTCTAGAGGTTGAACGTAGAGCAGAAGCAATGCACAATCTTCCTGATCTGAGAAGTTTATGGGCTTCAGCAGAACGCAAGAAAAGGAGAGACAGCCTAACCGCGGAAGTCATTGCTATAGTGACAACGTTTTGGCACAAAAATATGAGAGTTTCTCCAAATAGAAAGGACATATGTAAGAAGCGGATGGGAAAAAAGGTGTGAGCACATCATACACATGCTAGATACAATGCAGGTCAGTGGTGCCTAAACCAGCCCAGTGGTTGTTTGTGATTGAGCTTTGGTATAGTTTAGTTGTTTCTCTTCTTAAACTAGGCTTGGGGACTAAATGTGATTGTCCTAAACTAGCTCAGTGGTTGGAACATCATGCAACCGTAGGTTGGTTCAGCTCAATCACTAGTGATGTGATTGTCCTGAACCAGCGTGGTTGAATAAACATTAGTTGTTGTCCAGCCCGGTGGCAAGGTTGAGCAGAAATTAACAGCAATATATTGTTATTTTACTAAACCAGTCTGGTGGTTGGAACATCATGCAACTATGGCTGCTTCAGCTCAATCACCAGTTATGTGATTGTCCTAAACTAGCATGGTTTAATAGACATTAGTTATTGATTAGCCTAGTGATTGAAATTATTGTGTTTCTTAGTACTTAAATTCGTTAAATTTAATTTCCTACTATTCGGATCATATACCACTGTTAAATTGTGGAATTAAAAAATGTAAAGCAATATATTGTTATTTTCTAATGGTGAAATTCAGAAATGAAAAGAAATACACTTGTTATTTTCTAATATGTGAAGTTGAGATATACTTGTTATTGACTAATATGTGATTAGCCTGAATCAGCGTGGTTGAAAAAACATTAGTTGTTGTCCAGCCTAGTGGCATGGTTGAGTAGAAATTAACAGCAATATATTTCGCAATATATTGTTATTTTACTAAACCAGCCCGATGGTTGGAACATCATGCAACCGTGGCTGCTTCAGCTCAATCACCAGTTATGAGATTGTCCTTAACCAGCATGGTTGAATAGACATTAGTTGTTGACCAGCACAATGGTTGAAATTATTGTGTTTCTTAGTACTTAAATTCGTTAAATTTTATTTCCTGCTATTCAGGTCATATACCACTATTAAATTGTGGATTTCATAAATGAAAAGCAATATATTATTATTTTCTAATGGTGAAATTCAGAAATAAAAAGAAATGTACTTGTTATTGTCTAATATGTGGAGTTGAGACCGTGAGGCTAAACCATGCTGATGGTTGAAACTGTGATAGTGTCCTAAACCATGCCGGTGGTTGAAATTGTGAATGTCCTAAACGTGTCCTAAACTAGCCCAGTGTTTGAAATTGTGATTGTCCTGAACCAGCGTGGTGGTTGAAAATTGTTTTGATTCATTATATACTTTAATTAGACCGTGTTTTGTATCCTTTGCATAGTAGCAAAATGGGGCTCAATATTCTATTGTTCCCGCATGTTGGGTCAGCAAAGGGAGTTGAAATTCAAGTTTGTATATTAGAATCCAGACATTTCAATTGGGCAGAGGAGCTTTGAGCATTGTAAACCCTGGTATGCCAGGAAACTCAAAGATAGGAATGTTTGTTGTTGCAAAGCACACATAGACTTTGACCTAGCCCAGCAAGCTATGAATGACTTGAGATCTGGAGCATTGCTCCATGGGGATCGATGCCCATGAAGCTAAAGAAGAAGACATTCAATGTTTGTCCAAATGAAATGAGGGAAGACAACCACGTTGTTCTAAAATGGAGGAGATTTGAAAATGTCAATGTTGAAGGATCCGATAAAAAGAGATGGCTACTGTCATATAAGAGCACCCAGACAAGGGAGCTTGTAGGTCACGTGGTTCAATCCATCCCAAAATATGTGCTTCACAATTTCACTGCCAGCTGGTAGGATAAGCAGTTCAGGACGTGCCTTGCCAATTTTCCCCGTGACACTATTGTATCTGTCATAGATTTTGCATAAAATTATTATTTTTAAGAACAAGATGAGATACAAAGTGCTCACTCGTACAACAAGCAAATAACAATTCTTCTGCATATGACAGTCATTTGCTTGATTCTTCCATGCTTGATGCTAATTTGCCTGATGACTCACAAGACTCGAGGTCAATGCAACGCACTTGCCATTTTTGCATTTCAGATGATAGGGAACATGACACCCTATTTGTGCAGCATGCTTTTCTAATGCATTGGGAATGGTTGAAAAAGGAAAATCCCCATGAAGACAACATTGGGTGTGGTCAAATGGTGCTGCCTCTCAATTTAAATCAGCACATGGATTCCACTTCATCTCAAGGTTCAAATCCTTGACCGGTCTAGACCTAATGTGGAATTTCTTTGGGTCTAGCCATGGCAGGGGTGAACATGATGGATGCGGTGATGTTATTAAGCAAGCTTTGTTTGAACACCAATTAGCATGCCCTCAAGAAAAACTCAATGATGCCCATGATACTGTAACATGGCTTACAACCAACCTATCCACAGGAGTGCATTCAACATACAGTAAATAAAGCCTCAAGAATACTGTAGTACATAGAGTGTTCCATGAAGTGAAAGTGGGTGAAGTGCAAAGGAGAAGCCGGCACGATTGTGAGAAAATTGAAGGAGTTCGTGGTCTAAGGGAAGACATTAAAGCAAAAGGCACCTCCATTGTAGGCATTGATTTGAAATAGATCCAAGGGAGGAGATACACCAAAAAGGAACCTAAATCTGAGCCATCCATTTGATTGGAGGAGATCCAAGGGCAGAGATGCACCAAAAAGGTGCTTCAATCTGAGCCATTGATAATGCGCTTTCAATCCTAGCCATCCATTCAAGCAAATGCTTTTCCACTCTCCAAAATGTGCCTCAATCTCCACCCTTCATTGTCTAATCCATCTCCATCATAGATCTAGCCAGGATCCAATGGTCCACAGCTAAAGGCACCTTCTCCCTCTTAAATACCCCCCCTAAAATCAAAGTTTTCTAGTTTGGAGCCCACCAAAGATGCCTCCCTTCAGCCGCCTACCATTTTGAGCCTTTGATCCATCCACCATTCACCTCCAGCCAAAGGCTAAGGTTTCCTAAATTCAAAATAAAGGTTCCCATGTCAATTTAGTTAATGCTAGGGGGTAGTTAGTCCATGGGTTACCATAGTGGGCTCAATTCTAATTAACTTATTATATTTCTTAATCCATTCCTTATGAGGCCCTTTTGAGACCCCACTTCTCCCCACTAATGTCAAACAACCAACTGATTAAAACAAGAAAACTTTCTTGTTTCTGTAGTGAATGCATCATAGGGGATCATGACGATTGTGAGAACATTGCAACTGCAAAGACGAGGGATCGAGTTCAAGTTTTTCCTCTACGTTCAGATGGAGTCACAAAAAATGGAGAGACAAATGACTCACCATAGTTTGGGGAGAGTTTTAATGACCTCATTGATTGTCTGGAAGAGGGGGATAACTTTGCACTTGTTGTAGATTCTAGGGAGAATGAGGAAGATGACCCATACTTTCTATTGCGGTGCACAAAACCTAAGTATAAGGTTGAGGAAACATTTAAGGATAATTGGGGAAAAACCTATGAGAAGTGGGATATAGTAGTCAGAGCTTTTTGGCACAAAAAAATATCCAAGAGAGGCTGCAATTATGAACTGCTACATAAAAGTCCACAAACATGTGTGTACTCTCATCTAGTAAGAGCTATTGAGTCCAGATGCAACCTGTGCCATAACAAGGAAAGAAGGGCAAGAGTGTATTCAAATTGGATTTAGACACACATGAGCACATCTTGGGGTGTCTTGGAGCAGTGGACGAGGGCCACTGAGATAGTTAATAAGAAAATGTATGTAGTTTCATTGCAAGGAAACAATATGTCCACTTGTCCTACAAAATATGTATTGAGACTACTTCTTATATCCCAAACAACCACTGTGCTGGTTTAAGTAAACCTCAAATCGTAAAACCCATGCTTGTTTTTTGTATATCCAAACAACCAGTGTGCTAGTTTCCCATAACGAATCCACACATCCATCTTGTAATAATAGAAGCAAACCACCATGCTGGTGGCTATTCATATTCTAGTGCAAACTAACCACCGTGTTGGCAATAACTTATCCTGCAGTACTACCGTGCTATCCCTACACTACTGCCATGCTATCCTAAAATTTGTTGCACAGTGCTATACTAAAACAGTGCTCGTTAGACTATTTCTCGTTTTGTTAACCGTGAGATTTCATCCCATGCTTGCTTTTAGTATATCCCAACAACCACCGCGCTGGTTTCCCATAATGAATCCATTCATCTTGTAATAATAGAAGCAAACCACCACGTTGGTGGCTGTTCATATTCTAGTGCAACCAACCACCACGCTGGCGAGCACTAGATCTTGCACTACTACCATGCTATCCCTACACTACTACCGTGCTATTCTAAAATTTGTTGCATAGTGCTAGTGCCCTTTAGACTGGTTATCACGTTAACTGTCAGATTTCAACCACCAGGCTACTTAAGACATTTAAGTACTAACATGAAAGTAGGTTGATACAAAATCAGGTATTATAAGCACCATGAGAATATCCACAAGTTCAAGAAACGTCTGCAAGATTTTTTATTATTTCAAGGAAATTCCAGACTCCCAACTATCTTATCAACCTCCAAGCATCTCCCAGCTCTAAAGCCCAGTCTGCTACACTATGGCAGACCTCTTAACACACTCGGATCACAACTACTTACTTGACTCTGTCGACTTATATGCACATAGTAACTCCTCCTTTCCCTTGGGATCCTCTTCATCTTGCTCTTTGTGCTGGCTGTATACATCTTCGAGCTTTCATGTCTTACCAAAAGAAACCTACATCATGAGCTTGACAAGTACCTTAAAGGAGCAAAAAAAACAATAACCAGGGAAATTAATAATCACCGTCTGTGCTAACTCGAAGTAATACACCCACCACCAAAGCATGTCCTCCTTGCAGAGCTGTTTTCCTCCTTCTCCGGGTCTGTTTCTGCAAGGATGCCATCCAACATCATTTTCAGATAGAACAAAAGCATTCCAAATTCTTTTGGGTATGCCATAGATTCACAGTAGGTGGATCGGTGTACAGAATTTTGGGGCTAGATTTTGTAATGGGCTCTTAGTTGTGTCTACATTGCACTTAAATAGGGAAAGAGTTCATTGAGCCTGACCTTCTCATTCTTTAGTCTCATGTTAGTTGTCTAATCTAAATCTTTTGTGTCACATTAGTTGTCTAATTGAAATCTTTTGTGGTATAATAGTTCACTAATCGAAATCTTTCAGTCTCACATTACTGATCTAACCAAAATCTTCGTCTCACGTTACGTGTCAAATCGAAATCTTTCGTCTCATTATTATCACCATGCTAGTGTGGATCAAAGGACACTATCTAGTCAATTAGCTAAGAAAACATTGCCCAAGTAAACTTTGGAGAAGATTAACAATTCAATAGATTACACACAGATTAAATAGATTACAATATCAAAGACTCCTTCCCTTCATGCCGCTTCCTCTTTCCTTGACTTTAGCTTCTTGGTTGGAGGCTCAGCTCTCCTTTCTGGAAGGGGGATGGCTCCTCCCTGCAGGCTCCTTTTGCTCGCAGTCAGGTTCACAGTCTTGGCCTTCTTCAATTTGAGCTCCTTGTCTTGAAGATCTTTTCCCCAAATGGCAAATTGAGTTGTAGCATCTACTTTCTCATCATAGTAGATAGCTATAGCACACTGGCACATTTGATCTATCCATGATGTGGGCAATGGAAAATGGCATTCTCTAAATAGGGATTTTGTATGCACCCACACTTCAAAGCAAAAAACGTGCATAGGGTGGTAGCATGCAGGCCATCGGATATAGCATATCTATGATGGGGGTATGGAAGACCATGCATTTCAGACCCTGCTACATAGCAGGATAGGCATCCTATTTAACTATTGCAACCATCAATACCACAGTCTTACTCTGTACATGACAAAGTTGCTTCTTGATTCCTTCCTCCCTCATCCTAAGGTTGCGGATGTTATCCTTTATCTCCTCCACTTTTTGCTCACTCTATGCAACACTCATGCAACAGTTGCATCAGAACCCCTCAGCATCTGTTGAACTTTCATAAATTCCTGAAAAACTTCTTCATGGGTGGTTTTCAAGACTTCCACTCTAGTTTGGACATCTTGCATGGTGAGGGACTACTTTTCATAACTATCAAAGCCACGGCAAGCTTGTGCGAAAATCTATCGTGATCTTCTTGTAGGATATTGTAGGTTGCTCTTTGGACTTCCAATAGTGTTTTGAAAAAACAACCTTCATTGTGGCTGCTCCATCGTGGTGGTTGCTCTCTGCATTTTTCCTATCCTAGGGAGCTGCCTCATTGTCTCCACCACCCCGGCTACTCTCTCATAATTCCTGCATCACCTTTCTGGTTTCTAGATTCTCCCTTTTCAGCTCCTCCATCATCTGGTCTTTTTCAATGCTCAATGAGTTCTACATGTTGCGAAGCCATTTGTAAAGACCCTCCTTTTTGGCTCTCTGATCTTCAAGGTCCTTTTGCACCTTTTCTAGCTCCTTGTCTACCATGTCCCCGTCATTTCTCACTTCTTCAAGCCTATCTCAGAGCTCCTTCATGCGCTTCTCTACTTCTTCTCTTCTATGCCTTTCCATGTCAACCAATTTTTTGGCGGCCTCAGGTTGCTCTTGTGCTTGCAAGGCCCTCGCTTGTGCCTTCTCTACCTTGGCTTCTACACCTTCCCTAAGACGGTGGCTTTCTCTTGTAGAAAAGTCACCTTCTGAGACATCTACTTCCTGTATTGCTCAAAAATCCCTTTGAGGGTGGATGCCATCAGGTGCATTGCAACTCTAGTGGGCTGAGATGACAATTGGGATTTGCCATCCACACAATTCTTCAAGTTGGTCAACATGCTCTTAGAGATCGTGTAAGAAAATAGTACGCAGCGGAAGATAAAAACAAAACGCAAGTACACGATGGAAAGCTGGAGAGAATACAAAAATTCTGATATACCAAACTGCTGATACAACTGATGGTTGGCTGTCCACCCGTGCGCTCTACAGACAGAGCTTCGATGGTGATCTAGACAGATGCTGGACGGAGGACTATGAGCGTGAAGAACTGGTGATATGATGATAGGGGGTGGCCACTTATATAGTGTAAGTGGTTGACGGTCGGCCCTGTAATAGGCAATCGGCCTAATAGACAGTCAGCCTGGAAGACCAACCGACCCTTCAGAAAACATGCCGTCGGGCAGATGAAGGATCGCGCATAGGTCATACCGTCGGGCAGATGAAGGACCCTGCCGCTGGGGGCTTTGCCCCCAGACCCCCACCGGGGGCCTGCGCCCCCCGGACCCCCTGCTATCGGGGGGGCTATCGCCCCCCCGAAGCCCCCCTTTGTGCAGACGGGTATCTACTCTTGGCTCCTAAGCTGTCTCATAACCATCTGGTCTACTCTAAGACCCCTTCCAGTGTCTAAACTGGGGATCCCTCCCAATATCCGATACCCATCATGGCTTCTCCTCATATGGGGGCCTTACAACATTGGGTACACAGAATATTGGTGGGTTACATGAGAGGTGGACATTTGAGCTAACTCTAACAGATCGCCCTTGAGAAAGATACATCACGCCCTTTTAGTTGCTCTACTACTGCTTGAAGCTACCAGAACTTGCAAGTTCCTCTCGTATCATGAAAGAAGTGAATTGTCTTCTACAGTACATCTTTGAGGTTTGTTGGCAAGCTTGAAATCTTTACTCCACCATCTTTACTAATCTGAGCATTGGGGTATACGTCTAGAATATCCTGTCTCTTCCATTGCTTCTCGAAAGAGTGTGCTTGCATATTGCCTCTAGAAATTCCTAGAGCCTTTTCAATCACGCTTTCATTGATGGCAATCTTGTGACCTTGACAGACTAGTTGCCCCTCCTTCACGTTCACCTCCTGCACCATCTCGGTGAAGTTTTGGAGAGCTTCATGCCACTGCTCACCCACCACCGCACTTTAGCATGCATGATCACTACAAGTGTAGTAAAAATTACCAATCACCGGTAATGAGTGATTAGACATGGTGATGAGAATTACTGCCCAGTGGTGGTGGCTCTCATCAACCACGTCTGCCATGGCTAAGCTAATTACTAGCCATTAGAGTGGCACCACATGGCATCTTCTTCATGATTACCAGCTCGTCTGGGTGATTCCACCGTAGTGGCATGCAATTAATATGGATGGAACCCCGGGCTCCAGCCACCATGGTGGTTCAAACTTTATATATATATAAGATCCGTGGCATTTGGCATTTTACTACATTGCTTTGATCTGCCCATGCTCTGCTACTTTGTTCCACACTCTTTCTCTATCCACTCTCTCTTTTTTGCCCTTGCTCTACTTTTCTCCACGCTCTCTCCTCCAACTCTCATCACTACATCTGCTCCTCTGCTCATCTTCTGCTCACCCACTCATCTTCAGCATGCCTACTTGGTTGCCCCCTCGATGCTCTGTGATTCCAATAATATCTGCCTTCACATATAAGGTCATTGCATTGCACTCGCGTGGAATAGAAATGCTCGCACTAGTGGAGACTCTTCGTTCCCATAGGCGACTCCCCACACATTTGAATGTCATCACCTTGGATAACATGCTTCAATATTTTTAGAGCAAAGTTGAGTTGTACAAATTTCTCACTGGATGTAATGTTTTGGCCTCTAAGAGACTAAGGCAATTATGTAATCTCTTTTTGTTCAATTTGAGGCTCTTAGTGTGCAATGTTGTTAACTTTTATATTTGTATTTGAATGGTTATGGCCACTACCTATAATCTTTTGTTTAAGGCTCTTAGTAATTGCCGAATTTTTATAAATGTAAGATCCTCTCTTCAAATTTTACTCGATGTAAGTTGATAATTTTTATATAACCTGTTATTGGATGTAAATGTACATTGTAATCTCTTTTGCTCAATTTTCACTCAATAATTTGTATTTTTTCCATCATTTATATTTACTGCAACAAGGACTAAAATACCAGGAAAGGACTACAATTTCCTTGGTTTATGACCAAAATAGCGCTAAACTAACTCCAACGACCCCACTGTTGAGGTTGTATGGAGATACATCTAGAAAAATACAATTAAAGTTTTAGGAAATGCAATTGATGATATGTCCCTTGAGGGGTCCCCTTTAGGGGCAAGGGCCATATCGACATGCCATTTCTATCCAGTGGCATCCTGGATATTGTATAATGCATGTAGATATGGCCCTTGCCCCTAAAGGGTGTTAAAGATAGTGTAAATTGCACTATCCACATAGGGCATAGGGGCAAACCCTAACCCTAACCCTAACCCTAAGGGGTTCACATGTATATCTTCATGTTCATTGTCAATACACTTAGTGTACAGTTAGTATCTTGTGTGCACTCCTCTCTCTCCCTCTCTCTCATTTCCGTTATCATGGTATCAGAGCCAATGGTGCTCCACTCCCTTCATGAGTGTCAAGCCCTCCTTGCGTGAGGCATCTTCCATTGAGAGAGATTTCCGTCGAGAGAGAGTTAAGCCCTTGCTTTCATCAAGGCGTTAAGCCCTTGTTCCGTCAAGGTGACAAGCCCTCCATTTGAGGTATCTTCTTCTCTTGAAGAGTTGATCTTGTAGATCTCCTCTCTCTCTTCATGTTGCTTCAGAAAGCTTCCAGATCTGATATCTATAGCTCGAGATATGGTCATTTGAGTATTGAAGTTCCCATCTTGAGTTCTCTTGAGAGGTTCACTTTTTGAGAGAGAGTTCTCTTCCCCGCGACCTTTCTGTAAGGTCTTTCTAGCAAGAGATACTGCCTCTACAGTTGCCACTAGGTTGATTGTTGCAAGTCTCATGTTGATTGCAAGACTCTACAACTAACAGCTACTTAGCCTCTACAGCAAGCTCAATTCGAGTCGCATGGCTCCTTAGTCTAGCAAAGCAGCTGCTAAGCCGGCCGCAAGAGAACGCTCTTCACTCCGAGCTCCGGAGCGCCTCCATCAACGGCCAGGCTGTACAACGAGCACCAAGCTCTCTCGGCTTCCTCGACAAAGCAGTAGCGGCCTCTCAGGTGACTCACAAGCTCGCTCCTCCAAAGGACTCTACAACGCTGGCACCCAGCAGTCGACTATCCTAGCAAGCTACAAAGCCTTTTCACCCGACGGCCTCCATCATGCTTAACTTGCTCAGCCCTACGATGGCTCCCTTGTTAAAGCAACAACTGCAACTAGAGCATCGGCTTAGCCATCTCCTCCACGAAGGCAACGATCCAATTGCCAGCCTCTCTTACAAACGAGCTCACAGGCGACTTCTTTACAACGACAACCACATCAACGACCCGTTCAGAGCCTCTGCGCATGCAGGCCAGTAGCGAACCATCCTTGCAGCTGTGCCTGCCTCCTCAAACGATGCCTCCAAGCGCCACTACGGCCTCGAGGCTCCAGCAAGCCTCGATCTCCTTGACAGTCCTCATAGTAACTGCATCACAACAGCTCTTCTCCAACGCGCCTTCTTCATGAGCTTGTCCAACACACACAGAGCCAGCCGAGCTACCAGCCACTCCAACAATAGCCGAGCTACCAGCTCGAGATATGGTCATTCTCTCTGCGCCTCCGCTGCCTCGTCGTCCTCTTGCGCAATGGCCATCTGCGCCGCCCTCCATCGCCTGTCGTGCTCTACAGAGCTTCTCTGCAACATGACCTTCACAAGGTCCTTTGCCACGTGGTAGATAGGGCTGGCTACCCTAACCCAAGGTCACCACACACCTTAGTGTGATTGCAGTTGTGCCACGTAGCAACCTTATCCCAGATGCCACATCAGCATGGGACACCTCAGCAGCACAGTCACCCATGTGCCACCTCAGTACACAGAGTGCCAGCCAGGCACAGTTGCCTCTTCATAGGCACAGTTGTATTCTGCATGTGATCACCAGTCTGCCACATCACCCTCTAGGCCACATCATCATTTTTGGCCTTCTTGGGATCAAAGTTTGGCCTATCCTTCCGAGGGCTGTATCTTTTGATCCAGAGGGAATTTCGCAGAGCTGTAAAAGGCAAAAATGCTCGCCAGATCATGCTCTACGCGCTGAGCACCTCAGATCTGCCATCCGAGATTTCCACATGCTAGCATCATTGATTCCTCTTCATCGAAACCACCTCCTGATCCCCTTTGCAGCACACCCAGCACTTAAAATGAATTAAGATAAAATTCATTTGCTGCATTTTGCGATTCGACGTGTAGTCTAGCTATAGACTAGCACCACCATAGAGGAGATCCAACTCCACCAAGCCAAGTTAGCCATTGCCACATTACCCGATTAGTTCCCACCGGCGTCAGTCCCATCGGATCTATCATCGGTATTCACTTTCACACATCTAACACCAGTTCAGTCCTCTTGGCATTTGGCACTTCATCACTCAGTGTGACACTTGGCAGAGTGATCTTCCTCCTCGGATTCAGGATTGTTGCACCTTTGCACGCACACATGCCACCCATGTACAGTCACATTTGTTGACTATTTTCGGCATTGGTTTCCACACACATACATCAGCCTTGTATAGCCTCTTGGCTACTCCCGACACACAGTTGTCATCACTTTCCTACAGGCTTGATCCTTGGCACACACATCAGTTCTCACATGACTTGGTTCTGACAGTTTAGCGTAAGCCCCCCAGTGGCAGCTCCTTTACAGTGTTCTCATGGGTAGACACTCTCACCGATACACGGGTAAGCCTCTTGCACAGAGCACCAGACCGCCTCCAGCATGGAGTTATCCACATCACTTCGTTGATGATATACCAGTCATGACTCCGGATGAGATCCGTGAGTGGAAAGAGAACCTTCTTCGACCATTCATTGCCACAGGGTATGTACCAGTCTATGATGCAGACTCTAGCCTCATTGGCCTTGACAGATCAAATGCAGTTGCAGATGCTTCAGTTGTTAGCATGGATCAGCCTGCAGTTTTTGATCATGCACACTCCTCGGTAAGCCCTCAGCATGCGGCACACTTCTTGGTAAGCCCTCAGCATGAGGCACATTCCGCAGTAAGCCCTCAGCACGAGGCATATTTGACGGTAAGTCCTCAGTACGAGGCAGTCCCATCTACATCAGCTCAGTCTGACTTTAGTGATGTACAGCCATCACCCTCATGCATGGATCCGACTCCATCCTTTGCCACAAATACAGATACTGAGCAGGAGTTCACCTATGATCATGCAATTATTCAGCAGGTAAGTCCTCAGCACGAGGCACTCACATCTTCTGCCGCATGCAGAGATATATGCCCCAGCGCATTCAGCTCTTCAAGTGATTCCATTCTAGCATCCATCACTGATGCTTTCACCTCTGACATAGAGCATACCTTGGGCTCAGTTCCCTTCAGCAGTTCAGATCAGCAGATCAGTCTTCAGGACATTTCAGCATCGGCTCACTCATGCCGCATTGCATCCTTGGATCTAGTTATGACCACCACTTTCGATCAGCAGATCATTCCTCAGTATGAGGATACTTATGCATCAGTACGGTCCTGCTCCAGTGCAGTAGACATCATCAGGTTCAACCATAGCGCAACCTGGGGAGACTCAGTGTTTCAGCATGCACTTATGGCTGTTGTATACAGTCCATACTTGATGCAGATCAGTGGTTGGATCCAAGATTATAGATCAGTCCCTACATCAGCATTCGGCACCTCATTCGCCTCAGGGACATCTTATGCACTTTCAGTTGTATTTCAGGCTTCTAGGCCTTTACACTGTCAGCTCCTTCTCGATGAGCCTATGACAGATGCTACATCCCATGCCGATGGATGTTTAGCCATGCACATAGCAGACGACCTTCAGCTCATGACAGTTGAGTATACAGGTTTGACAGGTTTCCATACCTTGTCAGTTTTATGGGCTTCTTCTTCAGCAGAGCAGTGTATCACACCTGCACCTTCGGCCCTAGATTTTCAGCCCTTGGATCACTCTGTCCACATCGACTATGCGGTCTTCTTCGACACCGCATCATTTGACAGAGGTTATTCTTCTACTGCAGCATACCTCACACATTGCTGTCAGTTCTTTTGGGTTGGTGACAACCTCATATGTCACAACCTACCGGATTGTTTCTCCATAGCTACATCGACTAGCCTCACATCCGGATGCCTCTTCTTCAGAGCAGCTACACACTCCATGATGACTCATGACATGTTCAGCTTTGACATGTTCAGTACGCAGCCATACATGCAGACATTCGCGCAGTCATCTTTTGATCGACCAGTCTTTGATCCAGGTGGACTTGACTTTCTCCATATTTCCTTCCTCTTCCTTTCGGCCTATCTTCTGGGTTTTATTCCCAAAGGCGAAGGATGACCCACAACTTAAGAGGGGGGAATCCACGATATGTACAGGATCGTAAGTTGCACTCATTGTACATGCTTCCGCTACGTAGTCACTGTGCTCACATATGCACATACTACTTTGATTTCTTTCAGTTTTCTTTTCAGTTTTGGATGCTAGCATACGCACCAAACAAAATCCACAAAAAGGTCTTGTACATGCACCCTCTACTTACCCAGTGCAATTTAAGAGGGGGTGTTAAAGATAGTGTAAATTGCACTATCCACATAGGGCATAGGGGCAAACCCTAACCCTAACCCTAACCCTAAGGGGTTCACATGTATATCTTCATGTTCATTGTCAATACACTTAGTGTACAGTTAGTATCTTGTGTGCACTCCTCTCTCTCCCTCTCTCTCATTTCCGTTATCAAAGGGGACCCCTCAAGAAAGGGGACCCCTCAAGGGCCATATCATCAATTGCATTTTGCTTGGTTGCACAATGGAATACATTTTCCTTGGTACACAAATATATAGCTCCAAGAACTAGCTCAATGACTTTCATAGATCTCATCCCGTAATATGTAAAAGTAGGTAATGGAACTATAACTTCAAGAACCAGCATGGTGGTCTCTCCAAGACAACCTTGAATTTTGGGCAATGACAGGTGGTCACACCAGAGACTACACTGAGGCAATGCTCAGAATGATAGATTGCATCTCATTATTACACCAAAAACTAGCACGGTGATCTCTCTAAGCCAACCTATGATTTGCATGGGCTATGGGAAAAGAAGCGGCAAAAGACTGCATGATGACACATGGTCAGGCTAGAGACTATGCTGTGGCAGTGTTCAGAATGATAGATTGCATCTAATTATTATGGCAAGAACCCGCGCGGTGGTCTCTCCAAGCCAACCTTCAATTTTAATGATTTGCATGGGTGCGTGCCTAGTGACAGGTGGCAAAGCTACATCAAAAGGTTGCGCGATAATAAGTGATCAGGTGATGTAGGCCAAAGACTGCACAGCATGAAGTAGTGCAGAGATGCCATGTGTTTAGCTATGTGGTATTCTGAACAAATAGATTGCGTCTCGCCAGTGCGCCTTCATGACATCGAGAAAAATTTCGATGAGAGCGCGAGTCCGCATGAAATTCAAATATTCATCTAGAAGTGCATCATGTCGTGGCCCAAAAATGGCCTGAAAAATAGTTCCGCGATTGGCTACACCCAAGCAAACGTTAACCCACCCTACTACATAGTAGGATAGGCATCTGATTTAACTATTGCAGCCGTCAATACCATAGTCTTGCTCTATACATGACGAAGTTGCTTCTTGATTCCTTCCTCATCCTAAGCTTGCGGATGTTCTCCTTCATCTCCTCCACTTTTTTCTCACTCTATGCAACAGCTGCATCAAAATCCCTCAACATCTCTTGAACTTTCGTAAATTCCTGAAAAACTTCTTCATGGGCAGTTTCCAAGACTTCCACTCTAGTTTGGACATCTTGCATGGTGAGGGACTACTTTTCATAACTGTCGAAAGCCACGGCAAGCTTGTGCAAACATTTATCATGATCTTCTTACAGGGTATTGTAGGTTGCTCTTTGGACTTCCAACACTATTTTGAAAAAACAACCCTCACTATGGCTACCTACAAAGTTCTCCACCACGGTGGCTGCTCTCTACATCCTTCCTAGCCTAGGGAGCTACCTCGTTGTCTTCTCCACCCCAGCTGCTCTCTGCCCCATCCTTCCTGGCCTCAAAGCTCTCTTGTAGTTCCTACATCACCTTTCTGGTTTCTGCATTCTCCCTTTTCAGCTCCTCCAATCATCTGGTGTTTTATGTTCAATGAGTTCTACATGTTGCAGAGCCATTTGTAAAGACCCTCCTTTTTGGCTCTCTAATCTTCAAGGTCCTTTTGCATCTTTCTTAGCTCCTTGTCCGCCATGTCCCCGTCATTTCTCACTTCTTCGAGCCTATCTCAGAGGTCCTTTATGCGCTTCTCTACTTCTTCTCTTCTATGCCTTTCCATGTTGACCAATTTTGTGGCAACCTCAGCTTGCTCTTGTGCTTGCATGGCCCTCACTCGTGCCTTCTCTACCTTGGCTTTTGCACCTTCCCTGAGACTTTTCTCAAGTTGCACTGGCTTTGTTGCATCAGTGGCTTTCTCTTGTAGAAAAGTCACATTCTGAGACATCTGCATCTCGTATTGCTCAAAATCCCCTTTGAGGATGGATGCCATCAGATGCATTGCAACTTCAGCAGACTGAGATGACAATTGGGATTTGCCATCCATGCAATTCTTCAGGTTGGTTAACACGCTCTTGCATATCGCCCTTGAGAAAAATACATCATGTCCTTTCAGTTGCTCTACTATTGTTTGAACCTGCATGAACTTGTAGGTTTCTCTCGTATCAGGAAAGAAGTGAATTGTCTTCTTCAGTACATCTTAGATGTCTATTGGCAAGCTTAAAATCTTGGCTCCACCATCTTTACTAATATGAACATTGGGGTATATGTCTACAATATCCTATCTCTTCCACTGCTTCTCAAAGAAGTTTGCTTGCATACTACCTATAGAAATCCCTAGAGCCTTTTCAATCACGCTTTAATTGATGGCAATCTTATGACTTTGACAGACTAGTTGCCCCTCCTTCACATTCACCTCCTGCACCATCCTAGTGAAGTTTTGGAGAGCATCCAAATTGGGCTTTTGAATAGCGAGAGAGGAGCTCCCATATGTTACAATTTCAAGATGAGGGGAGGAGGGGCTCTAGCACTGTGTTGCAGAGGGGGAGGAAGGATTGTGTGAGGAGCTTCTGGACTATGGAGGGTCCATTACGAGAGGGGATAAAAGTTGCAGGAAGAGTGCAAGGAAGAAAGAAATGGTCAAGAGGGATAGAATATGAAGCACTGAAGGAAATGGAATAGTGGAGGCTTGATATTGCAAGGGAGAACAAAGTGTTCGAGAGGGGTATAAGAGGAAATGATTAAGAGAATGGAATAGCCGACTACCCTATCAAGGTGAGAGCCACCATGGTGGTTGTAGCCTCTGACAAGGTGAGAGCCACCACGGTGGCCCAAATTTTGAATAATTCAAGACAGCAATACTGACTTGCATGGTAATAAATGATTAGAGGTGGTGGCATCTAAGATTCCCAGCCACATCTACGGTGGCAGCTAAGTCCCACCAGTTAATTACCAGCCATCGTAGTGGCCCACAGTTATTCAACTTCCAGTTACCACCATCGGGCTTGCATGCATGATTACTACGAGTGCAAAAAATTATGGTAATGAGGGATTAGAGGTGATTAGGATTCATGATTTACTTTATTCAGAATATTGCCCGATGGTGGTGGCTATCATCAGCCATGTCTATCATGGCTATGATTCCATTGTGCCACCGCTCGGCCACCACTATGCTTTAGCATGCATAATCACTACGATTGTAGTAAAAATTACCAGTCACTGGGATCGTATGCTTAGTAGAGAGATAGAGTGCATGGTAATGAGTGATTAGACATGGTAATGAGAATTACTGCTTGGTGGTGGTGGCTCTCATCAGCCACGTCTGTCGTGGCTAAATTAATTACCAGCCATTGGAGTGGCACCACATGGTGTCTTCTTCATGATTACCAGCCCGTTTGGGGGATTCCACCATGGTGGTGTGCAATTAATATGGATGGAACCCCGGGCTCCAGCCACCACAGTGGCTTGAACTTTATATATATATAAGATCCGTGGCATTTGGCATTTGACTACGTTGCTCTGATCTATCCATGCTCTGCTACTTTGCTCCACACCCCTCCTCTATCCTCTATCTCTTTTCTGCCCTTGCTCTACTTTGCTCCATGCTCCCTCCTCCAACTCTCATCACTGACTGCTACACACAGGCCTTATTCTGATGGTTAAGCACCAACGTTTAGCACACACAGGGTGCTAATCATCGGTATGCAAAGTGACTTAAAAAGTGTTGCTATATAGCGACATTTGCCAGACTTGTATAAAGTCATTATATGGCGATGTCTTACAGAGTGTTTTTTTCCCCATATTGACCTTTAAAGATAGTTTTACCCAATGACAAAAAAATTTTCTTTTCATACATGTTTGATCCTTTGAAAGAATTAAAGTACAAGAGCATGTACATCAAGTTTGAAGCTCATATATTCATGTCCATGTTTGACACGGCTTCATCTTAAGCCAAGTCTAGTGCACCATTAAGTCTATCTCCAACTCTATACTGAGTTGATCTCCTATATCATCATCGTACTCTGGCATCGTACATTCACCATAGACTTGATCATCTTCTTCAATAAAGTCGGGTGATTCTTGATGATCGTCATCTTCTTCCTTAATATCATGATCTCCATTTTCCTCCCATATGATGTCATTATGCACATCTTCCTCTTGGCTCACATTGTGATCTTCATCTTCTTCTCTAAATCCATCTGGATCAATTGGATCTGGCATTGGTAGTGGCATCTCCATATCCACATCTCTATCTTCAAAAATTTGCTTACTTCATGGTGCAACTTGGATCACGTACCACCATCTTGGATCAAAATGATCCGGATGAAAAACCACTTATATTAAATATGGGTGCCAAATGCCATCAATTATATGAAACTATGCTTAAGTACATGTACCAATTGATATTTAAAAACAAAAGATTCAATTAATTAAATCATTAGTATGCACCTGCTCAAAATACTCAGGAAGAACAAAGACCGTTATAAATAGTTCTAAACCATTTTACATCAAGAATAAAAATACTAAATTGTCTAAAATCAATTTCATAGATTTTGTGTATGGTCCCACAATAATTCAACTGTGAGGAGAGAAGATTGGTATCTGAAGCACTTGCTTGGCTATCTTGTGTGAAGTTAGCCATGACTCCACAATCATACATGACTCTCTTTCAATCGATGTGTTCCACACAAAAATGTCACTGGTATGTCTAGGAGCTCTGGAAATATTAGACCCACACTCTTGTCCATAAGATAACTTCTCTATCAAAAGTACCATGTACACAGCCTCAGACTCGAATATGATTTCCATCAAAGCATAGAACACGAGTTGTGATGTCATGATTTGTGGTAGCATTCGAGGAAGTAACATCAAGCCATTCATGTGAATATCAGTCTTGAGTCTTTACAAGCTTTAGCCTGCACCCTAAAGTTTGTAGAGTGACAACCCTACCAACACCTCGGGAGATACACTAGTGTGGTTGAAGATACATTAGTTGTTGACTAGCTCGATGGTTGAAATTACTGTGTTTCTCAGTACTTAAATTAATTAAATTTAATTTTCTACTGTTCGAGTCATATACCACTTAGTTTCTAGCCCATGATGGCTTGGACTTAGTGTGATTGTCCTAAGCTAGCTTGGTGCTGTTTCAAGTCAAACTATGTACAGTATTTGATTGAAATTATGGTTGAACAAAAATAAAGAAATAAAAAGCCATATATTGGTATAGAAATAAAAAGAAATATATTGTTATTTTCTAATTGTGAAATTGAGAAATAAAAAGAAATATACTTGTTATTGTCTAATTGTGACCGTTAGGCTAAACCAGCCTAGTAGTTGAAATAGTGATAGCCTGGTGGTTGAAATTGTGACTGTCCTAAACCAATGCGGTGGAAATTGTTTCATTTTGCTAGTACCTTATTATATATGATTGTATTAAACCAGCCCAATGGTAAAAAAAAAAATTTTCTTATAGGTTGATTAGTTTATTAGAGTGCATTTTTGCACATACTGTATTTGGTTTTGTTTTCCTCATAGTAGTGCAAAAAGGGGGTGTGCATGTTGGGTCAGCAACAACAAATAGATTGTATCTCAAATTTATGGATCAGAATCTTGACATTTCAATTGGGTAGAGGAGCTTTGAGCATTGGAAGTTGTGATACATCAGGAAACTCAAAGAGATGAATGTTTGTTGTCGCCAATTTGCCAAACACACATTGGCTTTGTTGACCTATGTAGGAAAGCTGTGAAGAATGACTTGAGATCTAGTCGTATTGGAGCATTGCTCCATGGTGATCAATGCCCATGTCTCCTTGATGAATGTGCAGTCTGTAAGCCACCTGGATCCTCATCATGTGTCACAAGAAAGGCCACTTGGATCCTCATCATGTGTCCCAAACAACCACTATGCTTGTTTTTGTAAATCCCAAATGATAGATTAACCCCATGCTTGTTTTAGTATATCCCAAATAACCACCGTGCTTGTTTTTGGTCATCTAATTGCACGTCATGGGATCCAATTGCATTTTTCTTGGTTGCACACAAGGAAAATAGCTCCCACAAACAGGCTAGATCCCTTTAACTATTGTTAGATTTCAACCAATGGGTTGGTGGAATATTAGAAAATGCATTTGTTTATGGCATCCCCTTTAGGCTGGTTCTCTTACCTATTGCTAAATTTAAACCAGTGGGCTGTGACCACAAATGCTAAACAAATGAATTGCATGCCATTCATCTTGTAATAATAGAAGCAAACCACCATGCTAGTGGCAATTAATATGCTAGTGTGCAACCAACCAATTCATCTTGTAATAATAGAATCAAACCACCACAATGGTGGTAGTTAATATCCTATTGTGCAACTAACCAATTCATCTTGTAAAATAGAAGCAAACCACCATGTTGGTGGCAATTAATATCCTAGTGTGCAACCAACCAGTGCAACCAACCACTGCACTGGTGACTACTTATCCTGACCAATTATCCTACACTACCACCTTGCTACCCTAAAATGGATTGTATTGTTGCAAAGTGCTATACTAAAGGCTGGTTCTCTTTATCTATGATCAAAATTTAGCCACCTAGTTGGTGACCACAAATCCTAAATGAATTGCAATCTATAGAATCATACTGTATTATTGAAAAATGTCCATCAAATTATAAAGTCCAACTCAGGGAAACATTTTCAAATTATAAAGTCTAATTGAATAAGGTAGTCATAAGAAAATAGAACCTTCGAATCCAACTAAATGCAAAATTTTCAAATTATAAAGTCCAACTAAGTGAAGCAGTCATAAAAGAGGTATCCAAGGACGGATAAATGGTAAATTACTACTTTAAAACTGAAGTTATATAGAAAAGCCAAATGTATAGTCAGTCCCTAAAGTTATATACTCAGGTAGTACACAACCAAATTTTACTTATCTACATTTTGAAAAGAGACCACCATCGTATCTAAGGATGGATAACTACAAAGACAATTTACTACCATTTTGTTTTCAAAGAAGACAATTTACTACTTAACTCAAGTTCTATTGAAAAGCCGACTGTATTAGAGGGGTGGTCAGCCCCTAAAAAAGTTTTGAGTAATATCTATCCAAGATTCTAAGAGATCAAGTCTGAGATCTTTGAAGGAGTTTATATTTACGCAAGGATTCTAAGACAAGGGCTCGACACTTCGCATAGTGGGAGCCTTCAACAACATACTTTGCAAACTATGGGTTCTTATAATATTGAATGCCTTCCCACAATTCCTCCTGCAATATGATGATCTTGTGAATGATATTCTTGGGAGCTCTATGTTCCTCCTCCAAGTGATCAATCTCATCTACGAAAATCTTGGGTTGCTGAGGGACTTCTTGCAAAATGGCTTCATCACAAGCGGCAAAAAAAATGTCATTACTGTTGTGGCTTTCCATCTCTGTTCCTTTGTTGTTCCTTCAATTGAGACCTGTCGGATTTTTAAACTTAGTTTTCTCTCTTGCTATCCAAGCTGTAATTATTTACATATTCTAATCTATCAAATTAAGCCATCTTAACATGCTCAACAATGTAATCCAGTGAGATCTTTGCCATTTTTGAAGACCCGTGTATTGATAGATTCCCCACACATTACATTGATGAATATGATAGGTTATTTTTATGATAGTTAAGGCTAGAGGATGTAGGTAGCACTAGTAAGGAAATGCATTTTCGTTGGTTTAGGATTAACTGCAGCTCCCACAAAATATAACCTTTAATAAATCGCAAACAACCATTGTGCTTGTTTTAGTAAATCCTAACCAATAAATCCCAAAGTAATCCCAAACAAGGGAAAATGTAAATCCCAATCAATAAATCCCAAAGTAATCCCAAACAAGGAAAAATATAAATCCCAAATAGTTTACTAATCTAATCCCAAACAACCACCATGCTTGTTTTAGTGACAATAACTGTGCATGAGGGACCACCTAATTCATAGGTTCAGATTAGCATTGAGTCGGAATCATACTGTAATGACAATGATTATGCATGAGGGACCATCTAATTCACAGGCTCAGATTGGCATTGAGCTAGAATCAGGCTGTAATCACAATGACTTTGCATGGGGGACCATTTAGTTCACAAGCTTAGATTAGCATTGAGTCGATTCATTAGATTGTAATAACAATAGTTCTTGGTCTTATGACCGAGAACTTTTGTTATTACAGTCTGATGAGCTGACTCAATGCTACTCTAATGTCATGTTTTGATCTTACCTTTCTTCAAGGTAGTTGACTATAATAATAATGAATTTGCATGAGGGAAAGGTTGTGCTCGATTACCGGGAGTTCACCACCAACTTGAGTTCTCTCTCCCAGTGCCTTGAAGGAAGTTGCTATGAAGAAGGTTATGTTCAATTATGAAGTGCTAGTATTGTCTCCTACATACGAGGAGTTTCGAGTCAAGTGTAAGAAAGTGCTGACTACAAGGTGCTTGTATTGTCCCTACAATGAGGCATTAGGTCAAAAGTGTAAGAAAGTGTTAAAAAGGGCAAAAAGTGACACCAGGTCCCACCACAGCGATGGCGTTGACAAGTGCTAAAAGTGTTTAAAGAGGTGTCATAAAGACAAAGTGCTAGCATCTTTAGATGTAATCTCTTTTATTAAATGTTTGCTTCGGATGTAATTTCTTTTGTTTCAATTTCAATGTAGTACCATTATGGCAAAAACTATTGTTGTTGTTACTCGTGAAAGTGGCTATAAAGAAGCACAAATGGCATCTTTTTTCCCTCCTTTACATTTTATTGTGACCATAGGGATTGTTGCACAAGAAACTGTTGAAAAAATTGTTGTTATTGGAGTGAAAATGGTTCACAAATGCCCTCATTTAGGATTTACTGCAACTAGTACAACCGTTGTGACTCCGTTGTGATTGCTACATAAGCAATTGTTGTAGAAGGACTAAAATAGCTCTAAAATAGGACTATATTTTCCTTAGCTTGAAACTACCAAGAACTAGCAAAAATTGTTGCACAAGGACTAGTAGGAGTAAAATAGCTTCAAAATAGGAGTATATTTTCCTTGGTTTAGAACTATACTATCATAAATTGCAAATGCCTACATGTTCCTTAGCTTGGAACTATAATAGTTCCAAGAACCAGTGCGGTGGTTGAGAAATTATTGCACAAGGACTAATAGGACTAAAGTAGCTCCAAAATAAGACTATATTTTCCTTGGTTTAGAAGTAATATAGCTCCAACAACCAACATGGTGGTTGTGGATATGAACCTTGAGGGGTCCCCTTTAGGGATTGATATGCCACAGTGGTCTTCATGCCAACATGGTGGTCTCTCCATGCCAACATCATTGCTCAAACCAACACGGTGGTCAGCACAATAAAATATTATGTTGCGTAGTGATAAATGGTGAAGTTGTGCAATGACAAGTGGCAAGGCAAAAGTTGTGTGATGTAGTCAAAACAATGTGGTGGTCACTCCATGCCAACATCATTTCTCAAACCAGCATGGTGGTTAGTGCAACAAAAGATTATGTTGCACAGTGACAAATGGGGAAGATGTGCAATGACAGGTGGCAAGGCAAAATCTATGTGATGTAGCCAGGACAAAGACTACACTTTGTGAAGGAGGATAGAGCAACACAGTCTCTGCGATCATGAGTAAATCCATGTAGTGCCATGTATATCATGAGTAAATGCATGTAGTGCCATGTATCAAGCTCGCTCTGCGGTGTTGACTATGATAAGATTGTGTCTCATTATTATGCCAATGCGGCAATCAGGATGCCAGAAAAACTTTTGGCGAGAGCGTGGTTCCGCATAAAATTCAAAATCTCACCCACCAACGCGTCGCGTCGTGGTCCCAAAATGTCCTCGAAAATAGTTACACGATTGGCTACACCTAAGCAAACTTTGACCCTCTCTCTCTGTCTCATGCAAATTAGCTGAAACACTTGAGGAGCCTGCTTGCAATTTGTGCCATCCTTTCAATTCCTAATCTTTCATTGCTTTTGTTTGGATTTTCCATTCAACATTTCCAGGTTTGCACTTTGTAAGAAGTTCGTAGAACATTCCACTTTTCACATTTCTTTATAGCTCCTCCTTTATTTCACTTTTTGAAATTGACTTATTTCCTTGGCATAGATTAAATTTTCTTTGTTTTGCTTCTCCCCTAACTCTCATCTCTCTCCTTTCTAGCCTAACATATTTCTATAACTTTATTGCATTGCAACATTCACCTATGGACATAGGCCCTACACTATATACCTTGCATCAATAATGTATATATCCCACATGCAATCAAATTATATCACATGGGTTCATTCATTTTGATTTACCATCATATGTATCACTAAATAAATCAGGAATAAATGAATTCCTTTCTAATACATCATCTTTGTTGGTAAAAAGTAAAAATGCTCATCTAAAACTTTAGTTAAGGCTCTCCTCATTCCTGCTACATCGCATACACCTTTGGCGAAGCTAGGACTAGATTCTCTTAGATAAAAGGCAAGAAATCCTAGATTTAATCGAGATTATATTTCTCAGGGGGGTCACTCATCATATGTAACCCTATCACATGAGTTCAACAGAAGGTTGTTTTTAATTACAAAATTTTACAAAAATTAATCTACATAAGAGAATTTTAAAAGTAATTTTGGAAAAAAAATATAGATTTGTATAGAAAAAGGGTACTTTTTATTAAGAAGTTTTTCACAAATAAGGGATTTTACAACTAGGCCTTGAACGGACATGATATAGAGGGTTTATACATAGTGACCCCCCTGAGTCATATTTTTAGATGGAATTTCAATAGGGACACAAGGTAGATTCAAAAACTTTTTCTCGATGCATGTTTTGTTTGTAGGAAAGTAGAACTAGTATGCAAAAGACTTCTTGGAAAGATCAATGAAAATGGCACTAGCTCAAGGACAATAGCCAGAAGGCTTGGAAGATCAGACCTTGGGCTTATTGAAGGTAGATGATGTGAATGCATGTATCTTACAGGAGTTCAGTCCATTCCTAGTCAAAGTAGAAGACAAGACAATCCTAGGGGGACGAGCATTTTCTGAGCAAAATCTTCCGAGCATCCGAGTGAAGGAAAAAAAATGCTTCCAACTATGCATAAATATGGCAAAAATCGATCGAAGAAAACATAGTTTCACTTAGAAATATGCAGAGTATTATAGCAATGCCTATTTTATACAAAAATCTTTAGGTGAATCTTTAGGAATGGTGAGAGCATAATGGGATGGCTTTTGAAGAAACCCACATGTAGAGTAGACTTCTCTATGAAAATTCCCTTATGATCCTTCTTACAACTTTTACTTAATAGGGGGTGACATTGAAAACCCTCTCTCAACCTATCTTCATGAAAGGGTTTCTTCAAAGAAAACTCATTGAAGCAAGCCATCCAGGTAGTTTCGCCAGCGAAACCCCTTTGAAGTAGGTCTCCCAAGGTAGTTTCGCTAGCAAAACTACCTTGGTAAAATATATCGACGTGAATTAGTGCACATAATAGCTAGATCAACCCTTGAGACTTGAAAATATAAACTTCGATTGTGCATATTCGATTATTCTTTCCAACTTTCTGATGTTCCCTTAGATGTTGCCTTGAAAGTATTTGGAAGTCACAAGCTTGTCTCTAACTATTTTGTATACCAGAATCATCCACAATTTCAATAATTACAACACATCGCTTGTAGCCCACAAGGTTCTAGATTTCAATACAAAAGGAGACGAGATGGATATGAGCATATGCGCTCTCCCATCACTTGACATATTCTCCCATCCATCCCCATGCATACAACATTATATCCGATATAATTAGAGCTTCATCCACCGCTTCTATCACCTATCATATTCTTCTATCACTCTATATTGCATTCAACACAGGTACAATATCGTCTATCTCTTCAACTTCGTTGTTGTCATTGACTAGCTCAAGCTTGTCTTCCTCTTCACTGAATGCACCCTCAACAACTAATTCTATAGTCAATCGTTGTCCAACAATTCTCATTACAACAGCTTCGCTTGCTGCCCTAGCCGCAACATTAAATCCTTTCAACAATCGTAGATTTCCAAAGCAAAATACCAAATTTGTAGCTCTTGATGGCTTTAAGCGATTGCGTCTCTTAGAATGAATAAAATCGTATGCACTCCAATTTCGCTCACATGCACCTGATGATGCAGCAACAGAGAGCACACGAGTTGCAACATGCTGTAACTCCAATGTCTCTCCACCATATTCCTTCCACCAAGTAGGTGCAATAGTCAAGATTCCAGGGATCTCCAAAAGAGCCTTCGTGATTCGTATATCTCACTCGTTGCTGGTAGGCGAGTTTTCCTTGATCTCCAGGAAGTAACTTTTTACAAACCTCTCAAAAGTTACTTATGACTTCAGGATTCTGTGATTGAGCATGCATTTGATATTGTGGATGTACTGCAAATGCAGCTCCATGCAAAGGGGTGTGCATTTGCTTCCATCTCTTATCGGCCAAATATACCACTTGTTGCTTCTCCCTAGGAGCAAAGCACACAAATTCTTTAACTTGTTGTATTGCTTCTGACATCTTCCAATACACTTTACCCATAATAAAGGCATCAGCATCAACCATCCTCAATACTATTACAAATGGTTCTACACCTTTTTTTATTCTTTCAATATTTTTCTAGAGTAAAGATGATTGTACAAGATGTACACATTTAGAGCTTGGTATTGCGTACTGTGTCTTTTTTTCTAGCCAATTCGCCCATCGTCTATCAGCAACAGTCTCGAGTAAAGCTTGACACACTTCCAACAATCTAGCAAGAACTAGAAAAGAAGTGGCAAATCTAGTTCGACAAAATTGCCTGAGTTCTTTCACAGAGTGCTCTCTGAATACTGCATGCAAGTATTGATGACTCTTTATAAAACTCACTACGACATTAGCATCTTGTAGTACTGGTTGCATAAATGGTAAGTGTCCAATATCCTTCAACAATAAGTTGAGAGTATGAGCACCACATGGCACCCATGTCAGAGTGGGATACTTTGCCATGACCATCTCACATGCGGTCTTGTAATTCAATGCATTATCTATTACTAATGCAGTAACATTCTCACTGCCACCAACTTTGCGGATTGCTCTTTCGTATATTTTTACAATATATGCCAAAGTTTTTTCTTTTAGAGATGTATCAATACTCTCCAAAAACATAGTTCCCTTGGGAGTAATGCACATTACATTTATCAAGGGTCTGCCCTGCTTGCTAGTCCATCCATCAAATGCAAGAGTGCACCCATATATAGGAATAAAGTCCAATATCTTTTTTTTCAAGCAATCTGCCATAGTTTGTTTGACTCTATCAAGATGATCGGTACGCATTTTATTATAATCTGGCAAAGTAAACCCTGGTCTAGCACATGATTTCAAGGCATTACGAAACATGTCATCTCTCATGACATTGAATGGTATACCATTTTTAACAAATGCTTCTGTCCATCTTAAGTGCTCTTCATGCACTTGTTGTCGAAGAAATCCATCCTCCCTAGAAGATTGTTCTCCCTTTTTTCTCTTCTTGACATGACAGACATTAGTCGCATCAAAACTCACCTGCGACCCGCTTGCTAGCATATCTACATCACCCTCATGTATGGATACACTCCTCGCATTTATTGGTGCCTCTCCTTCAACTGTCTCATCAACCTCAATGCTCACATCTTGTTGATTTGCACAATTTCTTATTAGGGTCGGATTAACCATTTTCTTCACTTTCTCTAAATACGATTTGGATAACAGAAGAACATCAGTTGGAGTGCATGTGAAAGCTCCAATGTCACTACCTATTCTGAGAAAATGTTGCTTGATGCAAGTAGAACCACCTGTGAATTTGTGTCCACAATATTTACATTGCAAGAAAGAGACTGAGGCATGTACTTTTCGTATCTCCATCACATATGACCAAATCTTGTCGTGCACCATGCTTCTGAAGTTACCAAAAACAAAATGCAAAAAAAACTAATTTGAGTATACAATAGAAATATATTGCAACACATTTTATAAAAAACAACACATGCTTTGAAAAACATGTTTAAGCATGCAGTATATTAATTGTCATTCAATCACACTCTTTTAAAATAATTCACATTCTATTGAAAGAATATTAAATATTAATTCAAAAGAAAGTGCAAGAGTGAGACAACTCTTCTAATAACTTTTAAAACTTTCAATTCGTACACTTTAAAACTCTGTATTCTTTCACATTCTATTGAAAGAATTTTTACATATTCATTCAAAGAAAGTGTGAGAATACAAACACAATAAAATCATATTTCTCACATGAGGTCTAGGGAACTCAACGAGAAGATCCTAAAACTCCCACATACAAAAATTCCCACAAGAGATCTAAGGAACTCAACAAGGAGATCTTAGAACTTCCACAAACTAATTTAATAATTTAATAGACATGAAAACAAGCCCATTTCTCACAAGAGATCTAAGGAACTCAACAAGGAAATCCTAAACTCCCACATACAAAAATCTATTCACATGAGATCTAAGAAACTCAATAAGGAGATCCTATAACTCTCACAAACAAATTTCATAGACACAAAAAACAAGCCCATTTATCACAAGAGATCTAAGGAACTCACCAAAGAGATCCTAGAACTCCCACGTACAAAATCTATTCACATGAGATCTAAGAAACTGAACAAGGAGATCTTAGAGCTCCCACAAACAAATTTTAGACACAAAAACAAGCCCATTTATCATAAGAGATCTAAGGAACTCACCAAAGAGATCCTAGACCTCCCACGTACAAAAATCTATTCACATGAGATCTAAGAAACTCAACAAGGAGATCTTAGAACTCCCACAAACAAATTTCATAAACACAAAAACAAGCCCATTTATCACAAGAGATCTAAGGAACTCACCAAAGAGATCCTAGAACTCCAACATACAAAAATCTATTCACATGAGATCTAAGAAACTCAACAAGGAGATCTTATAACTCCCACAAAAAAATTTCATAGACACAAAAACAAGCTCATTTATCATAAGAGATCTAAGGAACTCACCAAAGAGATCCTAGAACTCCCATGTACAAAAATCTATTCACATGAGATCTAAGAAACTCAACAAGGAGATCTTAGAACTCCCACAAAAAAATTTCATAAACACAAAAACAAACATATTTCTCACAAGAGATCTAAGGAACTCAACAAGGAGATCCTCTACTCTCACAAAAAAATTTATCTCACAAGAGATCTAAGGAACTCAACAAGGAGATTCTAAAACTCCCATAAACAAATTTCAACACATAAATATCTAAATTATTTTTATCACAAGAGATTGAAGGAACTCAATAAAGAGAACCTACAACTCCCACAAACAAATTTCAAACACATAAATATCTAAAATATTTTTATCACAAGAGATCAAAGGTACTCAATAAAGAGAACCTAGAACTCCAACAAACAAAAGAAAAGACCAAAACCAAAATCCAAACAAGAGATCTCAAGAACTCAGAATGAGATCCTAAAGCTCCCTAACAAAAATCTATCTTATTTCGGACCTTATAGATTGCTTTCACAACCTTAAAGATCGTTCTCCTTCTTTTCCTTTTTAGATCTCTTATGCTCAGCTGAGGAACCAAGTGTGAGATAAGAAAAATTGGCAAACAATGAGATTATATGCAAAATCAAAGGAATGTATTCGTCCTAATACAAGTTTATTCATACGAATACTTATTCGTACGAATAAAAGTTATTCGTATGAATATGTGGTGATGATATGGCGATTTATATAAAAAACGTGACGTGTCACCATTTTTTAAATCGATTTTTCCTTCCTTTCAAATCATTTTCTCGATGTTTTTGAGTCACAAATTCGAATTTTTCTACTTAGCTCATTTGTAGGGTGGTTGCCAATGCATATCCCATACCATAAATTTTTTCATCTGGGAAACAAGTGCAGATTGATGGGACCTGAACCTTGCCCAGCCCACCCTTGAGCTATTGAGCCACTCTAAATCTGTGGTATGTCATCCATGTTTGCACCCTTAGCCAATAGAGTCACCTCCTTAACCACTCATGTGCTAATTGGCTTGCCAATGTGAGACACCTTAGAAGGAGCTACAGGTGACTTTCTTTTTTGCAACATAAAAAGGGTGTATATTATTTACATATCAAAATTTTTACATCTTTGGAATCTTTAAAAGATTCACCAAAATAATCCTTCAGAGTTAAAGTAAGCACTTAGTGAAAAAGAGATGATGCATTAGACTTTAGGCTCTATGTTTTAGTCGTCTTCATCATTGACTTTTTGGTAGATTGTAGCCTTTTTCTTGTCAGCACTTGAAACACATGAACCTATTATTTTTTCCGTAGTGAAATCATGCAAGGCATATTTGGATAGAGCTTTGGAGGTATCAGCAATAAGACAACAAGTGTTATCCTTTACAATAACATCCGGTTCCATGAAGTCAGGTCCTCTAGTAGTGAGGGTATGAGATATTATTGAGGGTCTTCTTAGACAGGGGGCTCTAAAAAAAGGAGCAAGGAGAGGGGGGATTCCCTACAGCAAGTGTCGAGAAATCTAGATTAGCATTAGAGTTCAAGGGTATCTCATTGGATGTGACGTAATGGTGAGCTTCAATAGGTACTTTGACAATGACAGTGTGAGAATCTTCCAAGCAGCTAATTGCATGTAACTCAATCTCCATGTTTAGCTAGGTATGTGCTTCATTGTTACAACTCAATTGCCTTGTGGAGACACTTTTGTTCCTATCCCACTATTCATTAGACAAAATGTCAGCAAAAAAAATAGTGTTATGAAAAATCCAGATAAACCAAATAGCCTAAGCTCTCATTTGGAGCCACAAATCCTTCTTGACTTCGGTTGCCTCCCCTAACAATATAGCCTTCCAGATCAGAGGTTCACCTGTAAGCATGTGGATCAATTTCCAAACTTTTTCAGCATGAGGGCATTCCACAAAAAGGTGGATTATGTCTTCTCTCACTTCTGGGCATATTTTGCATTGACCATCTCCTTTCCCAATTCTTAGGCTCCTGGAATTTTTCCACACTAACATGTGCAGCATCATCCATAACAGAGTAACAAAAAAATTCGGAATGTTTTTAGCCCAAACGCTCTCAAATCTTCTCTTCCAAGTTACTACGTTAACTCCAAGTTTCCAACATCTATTTAGTTCTTTGTAAACCTCATCAATGTTGGAAATTGAGTGGTGATGGGGAAAAATAAAGAGCTACTACCTAGCTAAATTCTTTCATGTAAACCTGTTAAGTCCCCTCCTTCCATTTAGTATCCCCTTGCCAAAGAGCTAGTTTGTTCATGACTAGATCATGTTGATTATTGATAAGAGAGAACTTTCTTCTGATTTTTGGCCAGCTTTTCCACTTCAAGTTGCCTTTGTCTCATAGTTGCCCCCAACACTGCAAACCCTTTTTGAAAACTTGGAGGCTGGCTCTAATGAGGTCTTCATCATTTAAAGGCTTATCTTTAAAAACAATCGAGTCCCAAATAGAATCAAGAGCCATAAAATCTCCTTTTCTAGTGAAGACAATATAGCTCTTAATCAGTTCAAAAGCAGTCCAAAGAGACTTCCATAATGGACTCCCTTTAGTGTTACAGGGTTTAGGGCACCAAAGGGCAGAAAGAAGAGGATATCTTTTCCATTTGGGAGTCCTAATGGGATGTATATGGATAGTGTTTTTGAGTAATAAATAAGACCAAAGGCTTCAAGAGGGGGGACGTTTTTTTGTGAGCAACTTTTGGCGAACTTGCCCAAAAATGGTGAGCATACTCGCTCTCTTCTGTCTTCTCTCTGTGAATGTCTATTTTCGTGTTTCTAATTATGCATGTACTCTCTCTTCTTCTCAACTCCCTTCTATCCACTCATCCCCCTTTCACACACCCCCTTCTCTCTCTCTCTCTCTCTCTCTCTCTCTCTCTTAGTCCCTCTATCCCTCCCTCAATCACTCCCCCCCCCCCCCTCTCTCTCTCTCTCTCTCTCTCTCTCTCTCTCTCTCTCTCTCTTCCCCCTTTCCTACTCCCCCCTCCCCTCCTACTCCCCCCTCCCCTCTCTCCCCCCCCTCCCTCTCTTCCTTTCCCGCCCTCCCTCGTCCCTCCCCCCCCCCTCTCTCTCTCTCTCTCTCTCTCTCTCTTTCTCTCTCTCTCTCTCTCTCTCTCTCTCTCTCTCTCTCTCTACCCATCTCCCTCCATGACTCTCCCTATCTCTTCCCATCTCCATCCACCTCTCTCTCTCTCTCTCTCTCTCTCTCTCTACCCATCTCCCTCCATGACTCTCCCTATCTCTTCCCATCTCCCTCCACCTCCTCCCCCCCCTCTCTCTCTCTCTCTCTCCCTCTCTCTCCCTCCCTCTCTCTCTCCCTCTCTCTCTCTCTCTCTCTCTCTCTCTCTCTCTCTCTCTTTCATACATAATTGCAAGAGAAAGGTGCAAGAAATCTCTTGAATATTTTTCTTATGAAGTAGGTCAAGGTATGACTATGGATAAATATAAAAGACTAAAATGAGCATATGGAGAAACATAACAATTTTGCTTAAGAGATTGGAACAATTTATAAGTATTATATTGATCAATTATGCAAGTAGGCATTGTTGGAGGTGGTGACCTTCCCCCCTTGATTGAGCTAAGAGGAGCATGGTTTCTTGGTGGGTGTTGTGCTGTAGGACTTGTGGCATTGGTGGGATTTAATTCCATAAGCATTAATGTGGATCTAATGGCCTTGGATACATTTGCTTGATTACCCCTCTCTCTCATCCCTCATGGGACCTTTTGGGGGGAGACAGAGGTATGTGTGGCTAGGAGGCAGGGGATTGGGACCCCCCATAGTTAGTTTTGTCCCTGAGACACATGGCAGCCATGTAGGTGTTCCCTACTAGTCACCATAGGGCTATGGTGGATTTTTGTGCGACCATCACCCACGTGAGTGACACATTGGAATGCGACTATGGCGGACGTATTATGGTGTCCCATTCAATGACTTTGAAGTGTAACTCAATTTGTGTGTGTTAGCAATAACGATAGCTATTGATGACTCCCTGACACATGTCTTCCATCATGTGGCCTTTGGCAAATGTACTACCCACATGGTATTCGGTGGTGGCCTACATTTGATTGACCCGGCTTTGTGTGGTTTGGTATTTGTTAGGTTTGACTAGTTGGTCACGTTTGTTTACATTGCGGTTTGTAAGGGGGTGTAGGAGATGGTGGCCTTTACCCCTTGACCTCCCCTCCATTGAGGTAAGCGGAGCTTGGTTTATTGGCAGCTATCATAGTGTAGGACATGTGGCATTGGTGGGATTTAATCCCATAAGCAATAATGTGGCCCTAGGAGCCTTGGACATATTGTCTTGATTTCCCCTCTCTCTCTCATCCCTCTTAGGATCTTTTGGGTGAAGAGAGGTATGTGTGGCTAGGAGGTGGGGGAATTGGCATCTCTCACACTCAACGGTGTCCCTGGGACACATGGCAACTATTCAAGCTACCAACAAGCATGACTATACATTTGATCCCACCAGTTCAAAGTAATCCAAGTAAGTTTTCCTTCTTAAAAAAATTCACCAAGCATATATACAAAACCCAAAAGAAACACACCCAAAAAAAGTTGATTTATACTATTTAAAAGTCTACCATGTGACATTTCAATCATCAAAATGCCATGTGGCAAGTTTTTTTCAAGGTGTCAACTTTTTCCAACCATTAAAATGTAGAGAGAGAGCAAGAGAGAGAGAGAGAGAAGGAAGATGTGGGGAGAGAAAGAGAGAGAATGGAGAAAAAGAGAGGTGAAGGGTCGTTGAGAGAGAGAGAGAGAGAGAGGGCTCGGATTAAGGCGGTTCAAAAAGAAAAAGTACTCAGAATTTCAAGGTCTTTCTCCTTATGTGCTCAAATTTGAGATTTGGCAACAAATTAAAGGTCTGTTTCAAGCTGCAAAGTTTTAGGCGCATGTATGAGAATGATGATGCGAGGATGATGTAATAGCATTTAAAAGATGTGTTATGCACATCAAAAGTTATGACCCTTCGAAGTTTTGGCCATGTATAAGTGAAAAAAGGCCACGTGGTACTTTGGCAGCCTAAATGCCACGTGGTCTTTTGTTTGGGGGGGGTACTTTCACTTATACATGGCCAAAATTTTGAATGGTCATAAATTTTGATGGATAATTTGGAGTGAGGTGGTTCAAAAAGGAAAATTACTCAGAATTTCAAGATCTTTATGCTCATGTGCTCAAATTGGGATTTGGTAAGATATAATAGGTTGTTTTTAAACTATTATTGGCCACACACTTGGCCCAAAACTCACACCAAGTAGAGGGGGTCCCAATTCCTCTTCCTCCTAGCCACATTACCTCTCTCACTCTCCAAAATGTAATATCGTAAATGTCAATATGTTATTAACATTGCGTACTTATGTTGCAAACTCACATTAATAACGTGTGTATTATCATAACCAGTCAAAGATTAACCGGTAAACTAGCTATTTAATTATCTCGATAGGAAAAAGGATTTTCCCGGTGGGCCCCAGTAGGATAATCCATTTCCCAAATGAGCCCCGGTGGGATATTCAAGTATCCCACCGGGCAATTTTATTCCCGACGAGCTATTGCAATAGCTCGACAGGCCCTGCTAGGAGATTGCTAAATCTCGATGGGCTTTCTAAATACATAATATAGTCCCCAGATTTGGAGAAGCATGTAGAGACAACTCCTTGGGTAGCACACCCTTGCTAAGGCTTGGTTGTTCACTATTCTTAGAACTAAGCTCTGAAATGATTTGTTGATTGGGCCATTTATCCTACTCTTAGGCTATGTTGGTCCTTGATACATACATTTCTTTGGAGTGTTGATGAGACCTAGCTTGTTACGCATGTATTGGGCTATTTGTCCTTTGTTGGGCAAGGGTAGTCCATGATACATATCATTGCAAGGACCATCAACACTCAGTTTGTTAATTATAGAGTTTGTGCTTAAGTATTTGGGCCATTTGTCCTTCTTTGAGCAAGAGTAGTCCTAATATCTATTCTCATGTGTTGCTTATTCTTGTATGCTATTTGTTGTGCATTGTGGGCTACTAGTCCTATTATTGGGCAGTAGTAGTCCTCATGTGACATTTCTGACATAGGTATTGTGGAGTGGATGAATCTTGGGTTAGCTATCCTATAGTGAGTTGGGCAAAACTAATCCTTGAGGAGGCCATTCATCTTAGTTGCATTTGTGTTTTGTTGTGTGGTTGACTTTTGGGCATTGTGTCCTATTCTGGGTAGTATATGTCCTAAAGAAAAGCTCACTATTGTGTTATTATTTTTTGAATCATGTGTATCTTGTATTGCTAAGCTTGTGTTGCAGTCTGCGTGCATGTATTTTTCAATAATAATTTTTATATAGAACCACATGTGAAGACAATAGAGAGGCTTTCAAATTATACATTGGTAACTCCAGAGAGAAGATTATCGACTACTATTAGGTCTCAGGTATGCAAAAGCTTATATTTTTTTAATTTTGCAATGTTTTAATTATTTAGAGTATATGTAAGTGCTATTGCCTATTGGTTTTGTAAAATGTTAGCTTAGTATTTCATTGTTACATGTTCATACTATAAACTCTATGAAATATGAGTTAATTGCTTAAGTGTGTTCATGGAAAATTATGTGATAAAAGTTGATGTAAAAGATGTAGAATCCTTAGTCATTATTACAAGTTAAAAGTTATTAACTCTCGTGAGGGATTTGTGATCATTAGGCCTTATACTAGAACAAAGTCCAGTCAATGGAAGATGGTACAGATCCTAGTTTAGTTCAAGTCAGCCAGCCACGCTCGTCACAAGGCTCTAGACCACAAGCAACAGTTACGGAGTCTAATCCTAGTCAAAAAATGCAAAGCAAAAAGTTGCCTGGTGCTGAGTGGCAATTTGTCGATAACTTAAATGGCAAGTATTACGACTGGGTGTGCAAATACTATAAAGTGTAAAAGAGTGGTGGAGCCCCACATATTAGAGATCACTTCTTTGGTAGTAATCTCCAGTCAATAGGAAAATGCACCTATCCTGATAGGCAAAGACTGGCTACAAGGCTTAGGGAAGAAATAGCTAAGGAAGAAAAGAAGAAAGGGCATCGTCGAGGAACAAGGCTTGGCACTTCTTTTGCATGCACAAACACATCACGTGATAATGTGGTCAGTGGGATGCACATTGATGTAGAAAGAATAGATCTGGAAATAGAGACCAAATCAAATATTTCACAAGCCAATATACATGTCACTGAAAGGATGCATGAAAATAAAAATCCGAGTTCATCTCAAACACCTTCTTCAATGATGAGGCAAACATCCTTGCATGAAAGATGTCAAGGGCCTTTGTTGTAAGATGCATAGTATGCACTTGCAGAGGCAATATTCTTCACAAGATTGTCATTGTTGATGGTAGACAAGCAACCATGGAAACATGCATGGATGAAGATTGGTGAATTTGGTCCTAGTTTCACTCCTCCATCTTATCACAATACCAGACATTCTTTGCTAAACAAATGCTATGAAGAGGTGAAAGAGAGAGTCAACCGAGTAGTCTTAAATAATCTTGATCTTTCAGGATGTACAATTGTGCGTGACGATTGGTCAAATGTACAATGTCACCCTCTCATCAATGTAATGGTTGTCTCGCCTCGCAGTGAACACTTTTTAAGAGCTGTTGATAGCTTTGGTCAAATTAAGATAGGCACTTACATAGCACAGCTTATTGTTGATGTTATTAATAGTGTGGGAGCAGCAAATGTGGTACAAATGGTCATGGACAATGCAAAAAATTATCAAGCTACATGTAAAGAAATTGTTCTATGGGATTGGCACAAGAGTGATGATACACATTGGCTCAAGGAGCCTATCGAAGATACTCACAGAATAGCAAAATTTGTGCTTAATAGACAACGAGTCTCTTGACATCTTTCAACCACATATGAATTCAATGTTGAAGCTACCGGTAGAAACAAGATTTGCTATGCACTTTTACATTCTTAAGGCTTTGTTGAAAAATAAAGATCCTATTAAAGAGACATTCTCATGCACCCCCCTCTATAGAAGGTGGGAAGAGGTCCAAAGAGAGAGCGTGCGAAATAAGAGTGCACAATTAGTTGTTTGAGAAGGACTTATTTTGGAAGAACATGGGAGATGCATACCATGTAATGATGCCTGTAATGCATGCTATTAGAGCTCTTGACACAAAAATGCCTAATGTGGGGAACGTATGGATGACTTGGTGGGGTGTGCAATAGAGCGTGCAAGCCCAGAAATACTAAAAGAATCGATTGTGTCCACATGGAGAATACTATACACTAGGAGAAAATGCAATGTGTTGTTGAAATATTTCCATCCAAGGTGGGTATCTGCACATAGTCCATTGCATAGTGTAGGATATCTTTTGGACCCCGAGTACTAGAATATGCAGCCTGAGATTATGTCCAGCTTGAGGTTATAATGGAGGAGGTGGCATTCATCTTTGTGTAAACTCATGCCACCTCTTTGTTTCTGTCTCCTATTGGCTCAACCTCTCGAGGAGAGAATGCTTTTCGAGCTCTCTCCTTTGTTGCAACCTACTCTTCCAATTCCTCTCTAGTTAATGGTCTTTTTCCCCTATCTTTGTTACGTTTGGGGTCCCGTTCTTCAACCATGGAAGTATGCATGTACACTGTATTTTGATTACAGGCATCTATAGAACAAAAGGATATGATGCTCAATACACAAGCAAATATGCGATAACAATTAAACAATAGAAATTTAAAACAATTAAATATCAATTAATATTAAAACAATGTGTCCATTTAAATACCATTTAAATAATTTAATTTAAACAATACAAATTTAAAACAATTGGATACCAATTAATCTTAAAACAATGAGCGTCCATTTTAATACCGTTTAAAAATTTTAATTTAAACAATAGAAATTTAAAACAATTGGATACCAATTAAACAATACCATTTAAACAATACAAATTTAAAACAATTAAATACCAGTTAATCTTAAAACGATGAGCATCCATTTAAATACCATTTAATCAATTTAATTTAAACAATAGAAATTTAAAACAATTGGATACCAATAAAACAATACAATTTAAATAATTTAATCTGCACCCATCTATACCAAGTAAATTTAAAACAATAAGCGTCATGCAGAGATACCAAGTTTAAAACACAGACACAAACTTCAATTGATGAAAGTTGAATACACACACACAAGTACATGAATAAGATAGTGCCATAGGCACAGTAGCTATTCAATGTCTAGTACAAGTATATGTTCATTGTAATTCAATGTCCTGTACAAATATATGTTCATTGTAATTCAAATACAACATGCCCAACTAGAGCCTTGGGCTCATCTCAATCATTGGTCGCATGACCATATGTTCAACTTTCTCATTCTTTCTCTCACATCACTACTACACACGCATCCTATTGCGACGTTTACGTACCGACGATTAGCGCCCGCTTAGCGTTAATCGTCGGTATAAAAATCGGGTGTCATAAATCGTCGCTATATAGCGACTTTTAATAAGCGTCGCTATATAGCGACGTTAGTAAAAGTCGCTATATAGCGACTTTTAAAAGTCGCTATATAGCGACGTTAGTAAAAGTCGCTATATAGCGACTTTTAAAGGTCGCTATATAGCGACACTGAGACACTAAATTATAGCGACGTTTTACAGAGAGGTTTTTTTTTTTTTTTAGCCTTAAAATTTATTTTCTTCCAATGACAAAATTTTTTAAATTTTCATACATGTTTGAGCTCATAGAGAACTAAAAAATGAGAGCATGTACATCAAGCCTTTGAAGCTCATATATTCATGTCCAAGTTTGAGATGAGAAAAATCAAATTAAATAAGAGCATTTACATCAACTGTTTCATCTTGAGCCAAGTCTAAGGTGCCAAGCAAGTCTATCTCCAACTCTATACCGAGTTGATCTCCTATATCATCATCGTACTCTAGCATCGTACGTTCACCTAAAAGTATTTGATCATCTTCTTCAATTAAGCTTAAGTGTGGTGATTGATCTTGACGATTGTTGTCTTCCTCGTCAATATCGTGATCTCCATCCTCCTCCCGTGCGATGTCATTATGCGCATCTTCCTCTTGCCTCATATGGTGATCTACATCTTCTTCGCTAGATTCATCAATTGGATCCGGATTTGGTAGTGGCATCTCCATATCCACATCTCGATCTTCAAAAATCTGCTTACTTCGTGGTGCAACTTGGATCACGTACCACCATCTTGGATCAGAACGATCCGGATGAAAAACCACCTATATTGAAGATGAAAAATCACGTGCCAAATGTTGTCAATTATATATATATCAATGGACTTAAAAAACGAAAGCTTCGACTAATTAAATCATTAGTATGCACCTGCTCATAGTGCTCGGGAAGAACAAAAGTATCACTTTCATCGGTCCAATGTTTGGTGGAGTCTATTGCAAAGAGACCGCTACCATCTTTTCTCACAGTTGCATGGGGACCGTTGTAAGTAGTTCTAAACCATTTTACATCAAGAATGAAAATAGTAAATCGTCTGAAATCAATTTCATAGATGTCGCGTATGGTTCCACAATAATCCAACTGTGAGGAGAGAAGATTGGTATCCGAAGCACTTGCTCGGCTATCTTGTGTGAAGTTAGCCATGACTCCACAATCATACGTGACTCTCTTTGAATCGATGCGTTCTATGCGAAAATGTCGTCCATATGACCATAATGCACTGTACTTTTTGTACTGTAAAAGAGCATCATTAAAACAATGAAGATGCACCTATTTTATAGCATATATTGCCACAAATAATTACTTAATTACATCAAGAGATAAGAAACTTACATGCACCATACATCCAGATGATAACTCCCGCTCGCGCTCGTTTATTGTCTCTCCATCACGTTTGGCTTTACGTATAGCTAGTTGTAGCCAATCAAGTGACATGTGAGTAGGGAGAAGAGCCAGATCTCGTGGATATGGTTGTGATCGCCTGTACATTACTCTGAATCTCGTCCTTGCATTTATTCTTTCTGCTTTGGCCACTTCATATCTCTCAATCCACTTCTGCATCTCAGGGCTATTGAGGATACAAAACTTATTGAATTTCTCCATTTGCTCTTCGCTCATCTTTCTTTCAATCCCTTTTCCTTGGGGGACCTCGCCAATGATGCGATCATCATCCTTGTTGTGCCAAGCTTGCGGCATATCAGGATCCGTGGATGCAAGAAACTCTGTGATATATACTAATGACTCTTGCACAAGCCATCCCTCTGCCATGCTTGCTTCTGGTCTTGCTCTTTGTCTTACAAACCCCTTTAAAGTTTTCATAAACCGCTCGAGAAAAAACATCCATTGATTATGAACGGTACCTGCTATAGCCACCTCATCAACTATGTGCACAAGCAAGTGGACTTGAGTTGTCATAATGCTTGAGGGAAAGTGCTTCTCAAGCAAGCATACGGCTTCGATGGATTCCACCCTAGCCTTCTCGATGCTCGATATAGAGATCTCTTTTTGAGATATCCACCTATTTCACATGTCCATGCATATGTAAGATATTTGAGATATCCACCTATTTCACATGTCCATGAAGAAAATACATAATGCGAATTGATAGTAAGCATACCTCACAATACCACAGATCTTGAATATAGCATTTCTAACATCTTCTTGTAAGCACCCTTTTATTGTAATTGGAAGGATGAACTATCAAAGCAACAATGAAATCATGTCAACAATATAACATAATAATAATTACGCTAATGCATCACTATTATCGGTACACTAATTCTACTTAGAATACCTGTAAGACCTTGTGCCAATCATGGGACTTGAGGCCACTAAGCTTATTGTCCTTTGAAAATGCTCCTTTCAAGCAACGCATGTACCCTGTCAGTGTTTGAAAAGAGGCAATGTCTGCCTTGATCGCTGCCTCCTCCCTCGTAGAGAGGATCCATGTTGCTTTCGGGAGGACAACTTTTCCTGAAGCATGCACTTGGGGCCACAAACGAGACATCCTATTCATAGCACGCAAGTCTTCTCGCACTCCTATCGAGTCCTTGGAACCAACCAAGTGTGCCCAAATGGTAGCCCCCACATTCTTAAAGATATGCATGGGATCCAAGAGATGATTGATTTGTAACTGACCCCAATAAGGAAGCTCGTGAAAGATCGATAGCCTCTTCATACCAGGAGGAGGTTCCTCTCCATTCTCCCTCCAAGCTTGAATCCAATCACTTGCTTTCAAATATGATGGTGGTGGATCAAGCTGACCTCCACGTGCGAGATGGTCGAGCGGAAGGTATCGAGCATGACCTTCATAAACATTTTTCCTCATGTGTTTGGAGTAGCGTGCAAGCGATTTCAGAGCGGGTCCACAAACAGGACAAGCATGGTACCCACTTGTAACAAGCCCTGCACGCGTGCATGAATATGTTAGTACAAGACATGCGTGCAAAAGAGAGTAAAAAAAGCATAATCCCTCATTGTACATGTAAAGACATAACCACGTACCTGCGCACTCTCCATATCCTGGGTAGTCATGCATGGTCCACATCAAGATACCCCTGACGGAAATATCATTGGTATGCCTAGGAGCTCTGGAAATATCAAAGACCTGCACTCCTCTCCATAATATCTGTAACTCCTCTATCAAAGGTGCCATGTACACATCCATGTTTCTTGCCTTGTACTTTCCTGGCACAAGTAGTGCAAGCATGAGGTGTCCCTTTTTTATTGTTAGCCATGGTGGGATATTGTAATTGATCACCACGACTATGGGCCATGTCGACCAAGATGTCGAGCGTAACCCGAAAGGATTCACGCCATCCATGGCTAGCCCAAGATGTAAGTTGCGTGGCTCTCTCGCAAAGTCCGGCCACTGATTATCTATGTGCTTCCAAGCCGCACAATCTGCGGGAATCCTCAATGTGTGATCAGTGGACCGATGAGATGCATGCCATGTCATCAACTCCGCTATGGATTTGCATCGAAACATGTGTTGTATTCTTGCAATGATGGGAAAGTGTCTTAAGACCTTTACCGGTATCCTCTCACCCTGCAAGTCATCTCTATATCGTTGTTCCCCACACTTTGGACAACTAGCCAAATCTCCATGCTCACGACGAAAGAGAATACAATCATTACGGCAAGCATGGATGGTATCATAATCCATACCCACCATTGTTAGCATCTTTTTCGCTTCATCTCTTGATGCGGGCATGGTATTTGGTGCAGGCAACATCTTTTGGAGCAACCTATGACAAAGACACTATCCAAATGATGATTCTCAAAACAAACAATATCCAAATAATGAGTCAATCAAATTAATGCAAGGGCTAACCTCATTAAGGCCGAGACACTTGTATCCGACCACCCATACTGTACTTGTAGATTCAAGATTGAGAGACAAGCACGTAGTTTAGACATCCTGGCACCCTCGTACAATTGGGTTGATTGCAACTCTCGCATTTTCACCTCAGACTCTGACATCACGTGTACGTGGGATGTAGTGCCCCTAAAAATGGAATCCATCATGTCGACCATACCCTCGTCATCATCTGGGAGACTATAGTCTTGTTGAAAGTGAGAAGGTATATGTGTACCCTCGTCACCCTCGTCATCCTGTCATAAGCTCATTCGTGTAAATAGAAGATCTTCTAATTCCGGGTATACAATAAGATTGCGAACTTAAATAGCTTTGACTTACCGATGATCCATCAACATGTGCAACACCAACGGGGGGTACTGGTTCCGGCTCCTCCCCATACATCCGCAAGTGGCGCATGATAATACGACGTTGATGTCGTACTTCTCGCTTGCAATGAGTGCAATGACAATATAACCTCTCCGTAAGCCACTTCGTGCTCCTGGGCATTGGTGCATCATCGGATGAGCTTCCACTTGTCCCTTCCATCTACACTTATAAAACCAAAACATAAGCATGAAGAGGAGATGTACACAATTATGAGCATAGCATGTTTAATTTGAGCTTCTCTTGAGGCTATATAAAAAGAATGACATCGCTATATAGTAAGGATTGAAACAAAAAATCCTATATAGTAAGGCTATGTAATAAGAGGAGATATTGACAATTATAGGCATAGCATGTTTGAGTCACAAGAGGCTTCATTAAAAAATAAACAGTAAGCGTCGCTATATAGCGACGCTCTGTTGCGTCGCTATATAGCGACGCTCTGTTGCGTCGCTATATAGCGACGCTCTGTTCCGTCGCTATATAGCGACGATTTTAATTGAAAGCGTCGCTATATAGCGACGTTTTCAATTAAAAACGTCGCTATATAGCGACGAATAAGCGTCGCTATATAGCGACGCTGTGGGTTAAAACTCGAAACGCCGAAACCCGCGGCGTTTTGCTCAAAGCTTTCCTAATCTCTCAAGTAAGCTCTCCAAAATCTCCTCCCACCTATTTTCACTGACCTCCCATCTATTCCAAGCAACCTCCTACCCTATTTCCCACTCCTCACCCTCCTCCTACCTCTTGTGCACCCTCTCTCTCCTTTTTCCCTCTTTGGTTTCCAGAAAGAAAGTTCTTCAAAAGGTGAGTTTCTTTCAACAATGTAGGTTGTTTGTTTGTTAGCTTTGGTTTTGTGAGTGTTTCTACTTGTATTGCTAAAGTTTTAAACTAGTTTTCATGCTTGATTAGAAAGGATTCAAACAAAAAACGAAATTTCAAGAAAGAAAGAAAGAAACTCACCTCTTCTTTCTGTATTTCTCTTCCTTCTCTTCCTTCTCTTCTCCTCAATCTCCTCCTTTCCTTGTCTCCTCAATCTTCTCTTTCCTTGTCTCCTTTCAAGAAGTTGCTTTTGTGATCTCCTCTTTCCACTAACATCTTATTTGAAAAAATGGGTTGTTTTCCCTCTTTTGTAGGGCCAGTCCACTACACCGAGCGGGACATAGTCTCTCTTTTGTGGGCCCAGTCCACTACACCGAGCGGGACATACTTTTACAGGTAAGTGCTTCCTCTTCTTTCCATTTAAGCTTTTTGTTATTTGCATTGGCCTGCAACTAGCGCCTTAAGCGCTAGCTGCAGTGATGGGCGTAGGAACCCTCTCTTCCCCCTTCTCTTTTTCTCATTTTCCCCCTTCTCTTTTTTCCCTCTTCTCTTATTCTCTCTTTCCCCCTCTCTCTTTTCCCTTCTCTCTTTCCTTTCCCCCTTATTCTCTATTTCTGCATCCCTCTTATTCTCTTATGCTTATGCTTCTCTCATTCCCCCTTCTCTATTTCCCCCTTCTCTCATTCGCATAAGCTTCTCTCATTCTCTTTTTCCGCATGACCATAAGCATGAGCTTATGCTTATGCTTATGCATAAGCATAAGCATAAGCATAAGCATAAGCTCATGCTTATGCTCATTCATGAGCATGAGCTTATGCGTAAGTTTCCGCATAAGCTCCTTCTCTCATTCCGCATAAGCTCCTTCTCTATTTTCGCATGAGCATAAGCATGAGCTTATGCTTATGCTTATGCTTAAGCATAAGCATAAGCATAAGCTCATGCTTATGCTCATTCATGAGCATGAGCTTATGCGTAAGTTTCCGCATAAGCTTATGCGGAAATAGAGAATGAGAGAAGCTTATGCTTCTCTCCTTCTCTTTTTCCGCATAAGCTCCTTCTCTCATTCCGCATAAGCTCCTCCTCTATTTCCGCATGAGCATAAGCATGAGCTTATGCTTATGCTTATGCTTATGCTTATGCATAAGCATAAGCATAAGCTCATGCTTATGCTCATTCATGAGCATGAGCTTATGCGTAAGTTTCCGCAAGAGCTTATGCGGAAATAGAGAATGAGAGAAGCTTATGCTTCTCTCATTCTCTTTTTCCGCATAAGCTCCTTCTCTCATTCCGCATAAGCTCCTTCTCTATTTCCGCATGAGCATAAGCATGAGCTTATGCTTATGCTTATGCATAAGCATAAGCATAAGCTCATGCTTATGCTCATTCATGAGCATGAGCTTATGCGTACGCATAAGCTCCTTCTCTCATTCCGCATAAGCTCCTTCTCTATTTCCGCATGAGCATAAGCATGAGCTTATGCTTATGCTTATGCTTATGCTTATGCATAAGCATAAGCATAAGCTCATGCTTATGCTCATTCATGAGCATGAGCTTATGCGTAAGTTTCCGCAAGAGCTTATGCGGAAATAGAGAATGAGAGAAGCATATGCTTCTCTCATTCTCTTTTTTCGCATAAGCTCCTTCTCTCATTCCGCATAAGCTCCTTCTCTATTTCCGCATGAGCATAAGCATGAGCTTATGCTTATGCTCATTCATGAGCATGAGCTTATGCGTAAGTTTCCGCAAGAGCTTATGCGGAAATAGAGAATGAGAGAAGCATATGCTTCTCTCATTCTCTTTTTCCGCATAAGCTCCTTCTCTCATTCCGCATAAGCTCCTTCTCTATTTCCGCATGAGCATAAGCATGAGCTTATGCTTATGCTTATGCTTATGCTTATGCATAAGCATAAGCATAAGCTCATGCTTATGCTCATGCGGAAATAGAGAAGGAGCTTATGCGGAATGAGAGAAGGAGCTTGTCATGAGCTTATGCGCAAGTTTCTGCAAGAGCTTATGCGCAAGTTTCCGCAAGTTTCCGCATGAGCTCCTTCTCTTATTCCGCATAAGCTCCTTCTCTTTTTCCGCATAAGCTTCTTCTCTATTTCCGCATGAGCATAAGCATGAGTTTCCGCAAGTTTCCGCAAGTTTCCGCAAGTTTCCGCATAAGCATAAGCATAAGCTCATGCTTATGCTCATGCATGAGCATGAGCTTATGCGCAAGTTTCCACAAGAGCTTATCCACAAGTTTCCGCAAGTGCTCCTTCTCTTTTTCCGCATAAGCTCCTTCTCTTTTTCCGCATGAGCATAAGCATGAGCTTATGCTTATGCTTATGCATGAGCATAAGCATAAGCTCATGCTTATGCTCATTCATGAGCATGAGCTTATGCGTAAGTTTCCGCAAGAGCTTATGCGGAAATAGAGAATGAGAGAAGCATATGCTTCTCTCATTCTCTTTTTCCGCATAAGCTCCTTCTCTCATTCCGCATAAGCTCCTTCTCTATTTCCGCATGAGCATAAGCATGAGCTTATGCTTATGCTTATGCTTATGCTTATGCATAAGCATAAGCATAAGCTCATGCTTATGCTCATTCATGCTTATGCTTATGCTTATGCTTATGCTTATGCTCATGCTTATGCTCCTTCTCTATTTCCGCATGAGCATAAGCATGAGTTTCCGCAAGTTTCTGCAAGTTTCCGCAAGCATAAGCATAAGCATAAGCATAAGCTCATGCTTATGCTCATGCATGAGCATGAGCTTATGCGCAAGTTTCCGCAAGAGCTTATCCGCAAGTTTCCGCAAGTGCTCCTTCTCTTTTTCTGCATAAGCTCCTTCTCTTTTTCTGCATGAGCATAAGCATGAGCTTATGCTTATGCTTATGCATAAGCATAAGCATAAGCTCATGCTTATGCTCATTCATGAGCATGAGCTTATGCGTAAGTTTTCGCAAGAGCTTATGCGAAAATAGAGAATGAGAGAAGCATATGCTTCTCTCATTCTCTTTTTCCGCATAAGCTCCTTCTCTCATTCCGCATAAGCTCCTTCTCTATTTCCGCATGAGCATAAGCATGAGCTTATGCTTATGCTTATGCATAAGCATAAGCATAAGCATAAGCATAAGCTCATGCTTATGCTCATGCGGGCTCATGCTTATGCTCATGCGGAAATAGAGAAGGAGCTTATGCGGAATGAGAGAAGGAGCTTGTCATGAGCTTATGCGCAAGTTTCCGCAAGAGCTTATGCGCAAGTTTCCGCAAGATCTTATCCGCAAGTTTCCGCAAGCATAAGCATAAGCTAATGCTTATGCTCATGCAAGTTTCCGCAAGTTTCCGCATGAGCTCCTTCTCTTATTCCGCATAAGCTCCTTCTCTTTCTCCGCATAAGCTCCTTCTCTATTTCCGCATGAGCATAAGCATGAGCTTATGCTTATTCATGAGCATGAGCTTATGCGGAAGTTTCCGCAAGAGCTTATGCGGAAATAGAGAATGAGAGAAGCATATGCGGATCTCATTCTCTATTTCCGCATAAGCTCTTTCTCTTTTTCCGCATAAGCTCTTTCTCTTTCTCTTTTGCGTGAGCATATGCAGAAATAGAGAATGAGAGAAGCTTATGCTTCTCTCCTCCTCTATTTTCGCATATGCGGAAACATGAGCATAAGCTCATGCTCACCCATGAGCATAAGCATAAGCTCATGCGGAAAAAGAGAAGGAGCTTATGCGGAAATAGAGAATGAGAGATGCTTCTCTCCTTCTCTTTTTCTGCATAAGCTCCTTCTCTTTTTCCGCATGAGCATAAGCATGCGGAAACTCATCCTTCTCATGCTTATGCTCATGCATGTGCATGAGCTTATGCTTAAGTTTCCGCATAAGCTCATGCTTATGCGTGAGCTTATGCGGAAATAGAGAATGAGAGAAGCATAAGCTCATTCTCTATTTCTGCATAAGCTCATTCTCTATTTCCCACTCTATTTCCCCCTTCTCTCATTTCCCCCTTCTCTCATTCTCTATTTTCCCTCATCTCTTTCCCTTTCTCTCATTCTCTATTTCCTCATTCTCATTCTTTTCTTTCCTTTACATCTTCTTTCCCTCTTATCTTTCCCTCTTCTTTCCCTCTTTCCTTTCCCTCTTCTTTCCTTTCCCTCTTCTTTCTTCTTGCCTATGCCTATGCCTATGAGAATGCTCATGTTTGTTTATTTGTTTTCTGTTTTCGTGTTTGTGTCTATGTTAGACATGGGATCACGTCGCTCATCGGATGAGTACGGACAGCCTCGCAGGAGGAGAGCTCACGATCTATATGCTCCAGAGGACTTTGATTCCTCTCAGGCGACTACCCCGAGGACTACCCCTGGTCCGACTCCTCTCGGTCCTAGCACTGTGACTACCCCTGGTCCGACCCCTCTTCCACGTAGCACTGCGACTACCCCTCAGGGGACTCCTTTGCTAGCCGCGCATGGCTTTGTTGGGACTCCCGACGAGTTTGTAGCGCAGATGAGCGATGAGGAGGCAGCGAGATTCTTCTCTCTGCTCTCTCAGAGGACCTCCGCAATTCCTTCCCCTACACCGACGGGTGGACGTACAGCCCAGCCATCCCCTCGCGCCCCTTCGACTGCGGGATCATCACCTGCGCATGCCTCCCGCAAGGGAAGGAAGAGTAGGATGGGCGGCTCATGTTGTGCTGACTCAGGAGATGTAGACGAGTCAGCACACTCACGCTCCTTTAGGTCTCCACTTGGTCCGGAGACACAGTATCAGTCAGGTCCCTTTCCCTCTCCTACTCCCACAGCTACTCCTCGATCCGGAAGCGGTCGCGCAGCTTCCACTCCTTCAGACTCTGCTACCGTCAGTCCCCCTTACTCATCAGGGGATCTCTCCTATCAAATCACATCTGCCGGAGAGATAATAGAAGACAAAAAGGGCAAAGCAGTGATGGCCGCCATGAGGCGGTTGATGAGTCATCACTTCAAGAGCGGCATAAATATCGATTGGCGGTATCAAGATGGCCAAAAGAAGCAGGCGGTGATCGATGAGTTAAAACAAAGATTTCCTAATCCGCCAAATGTGGAGTTTAATAACAGTTATATGCTCGAGCGCATGGGTTTGGTCCTAAAGCATCGCAGATCAACCATGCGTACTTCCATTACAAAGGGGTTGTCTAAACCCAGCTGGGCAGACAAAGCTGATTGGAAGTACTTCAAGAAGCAACATAGGGACCATCCTGAAATGTTCGAGGGTCAGAGGAGGGCTGCGAAGAGACGGCTGGATGTCGTAGGTACTTCGCACTTTGGTGCAGGCGGACGGTATGCGTTCGAGGCAACCGTGGTAAGTTTACTTCTTTCCATTTAATGTATTGTTCTATTTGTTTTACTTACATATTACATGCACTTTAGCTAACTCTAACTCTCGTAAATTGGATCCACAGCAAGCTGCGATGGGTCGTCTTCCTACGGATGCAGAGACGCGGCGCGCATTTCGGATAGGAACCAAGCCGTGGTTCATTGAGCAAGAGGCAATGGGAGCGACAGTCGATTGGGCTGAGGTGGCTGCTCGCACGGTATAAGTTTACTCCTGCTTGTAATCTCACTTTTTAATTTAAGTTCCAATCTAATTTTCGATTTATATGGTTCACTCTCAGGGTCAAAGCTCAAGCGTCCCATCATCAGAGACGAGCGATCAACAGGGGCAAGGATCGGACGCAGGTGCCGATGACGAAGGAGAAGACGCAGGTGTCGGGGACGAGGGAGAAGATGCAGGTGCCGAGGACCAGGGAACAGCCCAACAAGACGATTCGGATTCGGATTCGGATTAGTAGTGGTAGTAGCATTTTTCATATCCGCTCGTTAGAGCCATTTTGTATCGCCCTTTCACAGGGTAATTTTGTTTCAAACACAGTTGTATATGTATATGCATTTCTTCCTCATCGTTCACAAGAACAATTTTGTATCACCCTGCAAGCAAGGGAAATTTTGTTATAAAAAACTTTCTTTTGTAATTACAAAAAAAAAAAAAGGGTTAGTGGGGCTAAACAGGGCCAAAAGGAAGCCCTGTTTAGCCCCACTAACCATTTTTTTTACCTTCTGTTAATCGTCGCTATATAGCGACGTTTACCAGTGTCGCTATATAGCGACGATTAACAGAGTCGCTATATAGCGACGTTTTTATCGTCGCTATATAGCGACGTTTACATCGTCGCTATATAGCGACGATTAACAGCGTCGCTATATAGCGACGGTTTATAGCGACGCTCCTTTTCCGACGATTTTCACGACTTTTATAGCGACCTTTGCGCCCGTGAAAAAAAAAATTTTTAATGTAAAAAGCGTCAGTATTTCCGTCGAAAAATGGCCTATGCCTTGTAGTGCATCAATCATAGTAGCACGTGCAACTGCCTTCTTTTCCAACATAAGATCTGCAATAATATCTATACAAGACATTCGAACAAAATTTATATGCAAGGTTTCAATCCTTACTATATAGCGACGTCATTCTTTTTATATGGCCTCAAGAGAAGCTCAAATTAAACATGCTATGCTTATAATTGTCAATATCTCCTCTTCATGCTTATGTTGTGGTTTTATAAGTGTAGATGGAAGGGACGAGTGGAAGCTCATCCGATGATGCGCCAACGCCCGGGAGCATGAAGTGGCTTACGGAGAGGTTATATTGTCATTGCACTCATTGTAAGCGAGAAGTACGACATCAATGTCGTATTATCATGCGCCACTTGAAGATGTATGGGGAGGAGCCGGAACCAGTACCCCCGTTGGTGTTGCACATGTTGATGGATCATCGATAAGTCAAAGCTATTTAAGTTCGCAATCTTATTGTATACCTGGAAATAGAAGATCTTCTATTTACACGAATGAGCTTATGACAGGATGAGGAGGGTGACGAGGGTACACATATACCTTCTCACTTTCAACAAGACTATAGTCTCCCGGATGACAACGAGGGTATGGTCGACATGATGGATTCCATTTTTAGGGGCACTACATCCCATGTACACGTGATGTCAGAGTCTGAGGTGAAAATGTGAGAGTTGCAATCAACACAATTGTACGAGGGTGCTAGGATGTCTAAACTACGTGCTTGTCTCTCAATCTTGAATCTACAAGTACAGTATGGGTGGTCGGATACAAGTGTCTCGGCCTTAATGAGGTTAGCCCTTGCATTAATTTGACTCATTATTTGGATATTGTTTGTTTTGAGAATCATCATTTGGATAGTGTCTTTGTCATAGGTTGCTCTAGAAGATGTTGCCTGCACCAAATACCATGCCCGCATCAAGAGATGAAGCGAAAAAGATGCTAACAATGGTGGGTATGGATTATGATACCATCCATGCCTGCCGTAATGATTGTATTCTCTTTCGTCATGAGCATGGAGATTTGGCTAGTTGTCCAAAGTGTGGGGAACAACGATATAGAGATGACTTGTAGGGTGAGAGGATACCGGTAAAGGTCTTAAGACACTTTCCCATCATTGCAAGAATACAACACATGTTTCGATGCAAATCCATAGCGGAGTTGATGACATGGCATGCATCTCATCGGTCCACTGATCACACATTGAGGATTCCCGCAGATTGTGCAGCTTGGAAGCACATAGATAATCAGTGGCCGGACTTTGCGAGAGAGCCACGCAACTTACATCTTGGGCTAGCCATGGACGGCGTGAATCCTTTCGGGTTACGCTCGACATCTTGGTCGACATGGCCCATAGTCATGGTGAATTACAATATCCCACCATGGCTAACAATAAAAAAGGGACACCTCATCTCGGGGGGGTTACTATGTATAAACCCTCTATATCACGTGCGTTCAAGGCCTATTTCTAAAATACCTTATCTGTAAATTTTTCATTAATAAAATGTACCCCTTTTCTATACAAAGCTGTAAATTTTTTTCAGAACTATTTTAGATAGTCCCTTATGTATATTTATTTCTGTAAATTTTAGAAATAAAAAATATCCTTCTGTTGAACTCACGTGATATAGTTACATATGATGAGTGACCCCCCCGAGCACCTCATGCTTGCACTACTTGTGCCAGGAAAGTACAAGGCAAAAAACATGGATGTGTACATGGCACCTTTGATAGAGGAGTTACAGATATTATGGAGAGGAGTGCAGGTCTTTGATATTTCCAGAGCTCCTAGGCATACCAATGATATTTTGGTCAGGGGTGTCTTGATGTGGACCATGCATGACTACCCAGGATATGGAGAGTGCGCAGGTACGTGGTTATGTCTTTACATGTACAATGAGGGATTATGCTTTTTTTACTCTCTTTTGCACGCATGTCTTGTACTAACATATTCATGCACGCGTGCAGGACTTGTTACAAGTGGGTACCATGCTTGTCCTGTTTGTGGACCCGCTCTGAAATCGCTTGCACGCTACTCCAAACATATGAGGAAAAATGTTTATGAAGGTCATGCTCGATACCTTCCGCTCGACCATCTCGCATGTGGAGGTCAGCTTGATCCACCACCATCATATTTGAAAGCAAGTGATTGGATTCAAGCTTGGAGGGAGAATGGAGAGGAACCTCCTCCTGGTATGAAGAGGCTATCGATCTTTCACGAGCTTCCTTATTGGGGTCAGTTACAAATCAATCATCTCTTGGATCCCATGCATATCTTTAAGAATGTGGGGGCTACCATTTGGGCACACTTGGTTGGTTCCAAGGACTCGAGAGGAGTGCGAGAAGACTTGCATGCTATGAATAGGATGTCTCGTTTGTGGCCCCAAGTGCATGCTTCAGGAAAAGTTGTCCTCCCGAAAGCAACGTGGATCCTCTCTACGAGGGAGGAGGCAACGATCAAGGCAGACATTGCCTCTTTTCAAACACCGACAGGGTACATGCGTTGCTTGAAAGGAGCATTTTCAAAGGACAATAAGCTTAGTGGCCTCAAGTCCCATGATTGGCACAAGGTCTTACAGGTATTCTAAGTAGAATTAGTGTACCGATAATAGTGATGCATTAGCGTAATTATTATTATGTTATATTGTTGACATGATTTCATTGTTGCTTTGATAGTTCATCCTTCCAATTACAATAAAAGGGTGCTTACAAGAAGATGTTAGAAATGCTATACTCAAGATCTGTGGTATTGTGAGGTATGCTTACTATCAATTCGCATTATCTATTTTCTTCATGGACATGTGAAATAGGTGGATATCTCAAATATCTTACATATGCATGGACATGTGAAATAGGTGGATATCTCAAAAAGAGATCTCTATATCGAGCATCGAGAAGGCTAGGGTGGAATCCATCGAAGCCGTATGCTTGCTTGAGAAGCACTTTCCCTCAAGCATTATGACAACTCAAGTCCACTTGCTTGTGCACATAGTTGATGAGGTGGCTATAGCAGGTACCGTTCATAATCGATGGATGTTTTTTCTCGAGCGGTTTATGAAAACTTTAAAGGGGTTTGTAAGACAAAGAGCAAGACCAGAAGCAAGCATGGTAGAGGGATGGCTTGTGCAAGAGTCATTAGTATATATCACAGAGTTTCTTGCATCCACGGATCCTAATATGCCGCAAGCTTGGCACAACAAGGATGATGATCGCATCATTGGCGAGGTCCCCCAAGGAAAAGGGATTGAAAGAAAGATGAGCGAAGAGCAAATGGAGAAATTCAATAAGTTTTGTATCCTCAATAGCCCTGAGATGCAGAAGTGGATTGAGAGATATGAAGTGGCCAAAGCAGAAAGAATAAATGCAAGGACGAGATTCAGAGTAATGTACAGGCGATCACAACCATATCCACGAGATCTGGCTCTTCTCCCTACTCACATGTCACTTGATTGGCTACAACTAGCTGTATGTAAAGCCGAACGTGATGGAGAGACAATAAACGAGCGCGAGCGGGAGTTATCATCTGGATGTATGGTGCATGTAAGTTTCTTATCTATTGACATAATTAAGTAATTATTTGTGGCAATATATGCTATAAAATAGGTGCATCTTCATTGTTTTAATGATGCTCTTTTACAGTACAAAAAGTACAATGCATTATGGTCATATGGACGACATTTTCACGTGGAATGCATCGATTCAAAGAGAGTCACATATGATTCTGGAGTCATGGCTAACTTCACACAAGATAGCCGAGCAAGTGCTTCGGATACCAATCTTCTCTCCTCACAGTTGGATTATTGTGGAACCATACGCGACATCTATGAAATTGATTTCAGACGATTTACTATTTTCATTCTTGATGTAAAATGGTTTAGAACTACTTACAACGGTCCCCATGCGACAGTGAGAAAAGATAGTAGCGGTCTCTTTGCAATAGACTCCACCAAACATTGGACCGATGAAAGTGATACTTTTGTTCTTCCCGAGCACTGTGAGCAGGTGCATACTAATGATTTAATTAGTCGAAGCTTTCGTTTTTTAAGTCCATTGATATATATATAATTGACGACATTTGGCACGTGATTTTTCATCTTTAATATAGGTGGTTTTTCATCCGGATCGTTCTGATCCAAGATGGTGGTACGTGATCCAAGTTGCACCACGAAGTAAGCAGATTTTTGAAGATCGAGATGTGGATATGGAGATGCCACTACCAATGCCGGATCCAATTGATGAATCTAGCGAAGAAGATGTAGATCACCATATGAGGCAAGAGGAAGATGCGCATAATGACATCGCACGGGAGGAGGATGGAGAACACAATATTGACGAGGAAGACAACAATCATGAAGATCAATCACCACACTTAAGCTTTATTGAAGAAGATGATCAAATACTTTTAGGTGAACGTACGATACTAGAGTACGATGATGATATAGGAGATCAACTCGGTATAGAGTTGGAGATAGACTTGCTTGGTGCCTTAGACTTGGCTCAAGATGAAACAGTTGATGTAAATGCTCTTATTTGATTTTTCTCATCTCAAACTTGGACATGAATATATGAGCTTCAAAGGCTTGATGTACATGCTCTCATTTTTTAATTCTCTATGACCTCAAACATGTATGAAAATTTAAAAAATTTTATCATTGGAAAAAAATAATTTTTAAGGCCTTAAAAAAAAAAAAACCTCTCTGTAAAACGTCGCTATAATATTTTGTCTCAGTGTCGCTATATAGCGACTTTTAAAAGTCGCTATATAGCGACCTTTAATAACGTCGCTATATAGCGACTTTTGGCAAAAGCCGCTATATAGCGACGATTTACGAAACCCGATTTTTATACCGACGATTAACGCTAAGCGGGTGCTAATCGTCGGTACGTAAACGTCGCAATAGGATGCGTGTGTAGTAGTGTCATCCCTCTCTTTCACTTTCAGCTTGTGATCGCTCACAACCCTTGCCTCCTCCCATCCCCTCCCACCTCTCCATCCTCTCCTACATTGTCCCTCTGCACCTACAAGACTTGCTCAAGTCCCTCTCCATCTTAAGGTAAGAATTCCTCACTTCCCCTTCTATTTCAAGTTTGTTTGGTTTCTTTGACTTTCTTTCTAGCTCTCCTCTTGTTTCCCTTCCTCTACTTTCACCTTGCCTTCCTTTCTCTAAAGTTTCTCTCCTCCTTTCCTTTCCTTTTCTTTCTCTAAAGGAAGAATCAATACATGAAAAACAACCATGAAAGAGAAGAGTATGAAAGCTCTACCTATTGTTTTTGTGCTTTGTCCTTGTTTGTAGTCTTATCTTTGTCTCCTCAATTTGTACCCTTTGGAATGTTGCTTCTCCAAACTCCTTCTTTCACTAATTAGTTTTCTTAAAATGGTATGTTTCCTCTCTTTTATAGCACAATAAACACGAAACACCTCCTCTTTTGAGCGAGGTCATCCCGTGCCATGACACGTACTTTCCCGATAAGAATGTGCTTCATCTCTTTTCCTATTTTTCTTTTCATGAAAACCTTGGCTTGCAACTACGCCTTAAGCTCTAGCTGTAGTGATGGGCGTAGGAACTCTCCTCTCTTTGCCCTCTTTTTCCCATCTCTTTCTCGCTTCTTTTCTCTTGCTTCCCTCTCTTTCTCTCCTTTTCTCCTCTCTTTTCCCCTCTTTTTCCCCTCTTTCTCTCCTTTCTTTTCCTCTTTCATCCTCTCTTTTCCTTTACTCCTCTACTTTCCCTTTCTCTTATTTTCACATCCTCTTTGTCCCCTCTCTTTTTCTCTCTTATTTCCTCTCTTTTCTATCTTATTTCCTCTCTTTCTCTCTTATTTTCCATCTTTTTTCATCTCTTTTCTCTCTTTTAACCTTTCTTCTTCCTCCCTCTTATTTCCTCTCTTCTCCTCTCTCCTCTATTTCCTCTCTCCCCTCTCTTCTCCTCTCTCTTAATTCCTCTCTTTTCTCTCCCTCTTTTCCCCTCTCTTTTCCCTCCCTCTTTTCCCCTCTTTCCCCCCCTCTTCCTCCCCTCTCTTTCCCTCTCTTCTCTTATTTCCTCTTTTCTCCCCTCTCTTCTCCTCTTTCCTCTTATTTCCTCTCTTCTATTATTTCCTCTCCTTTCCCTCCCTCTTTTCTCCTCGCTTTTTCCCTCTTTCCCACCCTCTTCCTTCCCTCTCTTTTCCTTTGTTTCCCTCTCTTCTCTTATTTCCTCTCCTCTCTTTTCCTCCCTCTTTTCCTCTCTCTTTGCTTATCTCCTCTCTGCCTCTTTTCCCCTCTTTCCCACCCTCTTCCTCCCCTCTCTTTCCCTCTCTTCTCTTATCTCCTCTCTTCTCCTCTTTTCTCTTATGTCCTCTCTTCTCCTATTTCCTCTCTTTTCTCCTCTCTTTTCCCTCTCTCTTTTCCCTCTCTCTTTTCTCCTCTCTTTTTTCTCCCTCTTTTCTCCTCTCTTTTTCGTCCCTCTTTTCCTCTCTTCTCTTATTTCATCTCTTTTTTCCTCTCTTCTCTTTTCTCCCTCTTTCCCCTTCTCTTTTCCTCTTCCATCCATTCTGTATGGTCTCCTCACCATGCTTGTACAAAGCTCACAACAGCAAGAGTGGACCTAAAAGTGTAGCTTGGAACTCCTCTCCTTTTCCCTTTCTCTTATTTTCACATCCTCTTTCTCCCTTCTCTCTTTCTCTCTTATTCCTCTCTTTTCTCTCTTATTTCCTCTCTTTCTGTCTTATTTCCCCTGATTTCTTCTCTCTTTCCTCTCTTTTCTCGTCTCTTCTTCCTCCCTCTTATCTCCTCTCTTCTCTTATTTTCTCTCTTCTCTTATTTCTGCTCTTTTCCCTCCGTATTTTCCCTTGTTTCTTCTCTCTTCTGTTATTTCCTCTCTTTGCGCTCCGTCTTTTCCCCTCACTTTTCTCCTCTCTTTTCCCCCCCTCTCTTTCTCCCCTATCTATTATCCTCTCTTTTCTCTCTTTTTTCTCCTCTCGTTTCCGTCCCTCTTTTCCTCTCTTTCCCTCTCTCTTCCTGCCCTCTCTTTTCCTCTCTTCTCCCATCTCTTTTCATCTCTTCTCCTCTCTTCTCTTATTTCATCTCTTCTCTTATTTTTGACTCTTTTCCCTCCCTCTTTTTCCCTCTCTTTTCCCTCTTGCCCTCTCTTTTCTCCTCTCTTTTTTCTCTTTTCTCCTCTCTTTTTCCTTCCTCTTATGATTTGTAATGTGTTTTACATGCCCCTATTTGGTTGGATTTTTCAAACAAATTAAAAATGGAATGCCCTCCTCCCTGACAGTCTGCCGTAAACCCCAACCGGGTTCCCCATGTTGCTATCATTCAGGACATCAATACTCTGCTATCACATGTAGTAGAAAAAATTGTGCATGATGCATATTGGATAAAGTTTAATGTCGAAGTGTATGCGTGTGGGTAGGGTCCAAAGTGGTCGCACTGAGAGCGGTATTTTTTGAGAGTTGCATGAAACAACCTACGGGATCTCTGCAAGCTTTGGAGAGTCTGCTTCGATCCACTCATTAACAAGAAGGAGACTATCAAAGACATAATTATGTGTGTAGACATCTTCTTGAACTGTCTGTAAATAGTTCAAGAAGAGTATCAATATATGTTAAAAGACGTACAAGATGAGGTCTCGAGTGACCCATCTAGCCATGAGGAGGAGGAAAGTATGAGTGATAGTAATGCAGAGCAGTAGACCTCCTCCTCTCTTTTGGATTTTTTGGAGAATGTCTCCTTTGGAGACAAATTTTGTTTAATAATACTCCTTTTGTGCGAATTTTTGCATATGAACACTGTTTTGGAGATAAATTTTGTACTTGAACACTCTTTTGGACCCAAATTTTGTATATCAATACTCTTTTGGATACATATGGCAATGTAACTTATGGAGATATATGATAATATACGATGAAGTCTTAAGTAAATGGTATTCTCATTGTTTTAATAAATTGAACTTGAGTTTTAAGTACTAAATTGTCTTTTAAGTAAAGTATAAGTATTTATTGCTTTTTTCGCTTCTTACCCGCTCTTGTGTTTGTGTTTGTTTTCTTGTTTGTGTCTGTGTTTTTCCAATCCCCCCAAATTAGACATGTCAACATGTCACATGTCCGGAGAGCACATACCCCATGATCATGGGACCCCTCGTAGCAAGAGATGTCATGGGCTATAGTCTCCAGAGGACTTCGATTCCACTCAGCTGACTCCTCAAGGGCCTACCCTTATGACTACACCTGGGTGGACTTGACCCCACGGGCCAACTCCTCAAGGGCCTACTCCTGCGACTATCCCTCGGGGAACTTCTTTGCTAGTAGCCCATGGCTTCATCGAGAGTCTCGATGAGTTTGTCACATCCATGAGTGACATGGAGGTAGCAAGATTCTTCTCTCTCCTATCCCTAAGGACCTCATTTATTCCCTCTCCTACACCCCTCATCCACCCCTTGGGGGTAGATCAAGAACATTGACGGCTTACCTACTCAATAGTGATCTCCTGTGGCCCCTTTCAAGGGGTGATCACCTTGGTGTAGCCATCATAGTTCTAGAAAGAGTAGTAAGGGTCGAGGCTATTGTGGTGGCATGAGGAATGTAGATGAGTCTGCAAACTCCCATCCCTCCAAGTCTCCCCTATATCATGAGACACAGTACCAGTGAAGTCCCTTGCCCTCTCCACTCACTGGTCGTAGCACCCCAGAGACCACTTGTTCCCTTACTCCTCGCTCCTTAAGCGCTGGCTCCACCCCTCGCTCTAGTGTTGCTACTCCATCCACCGTGAGTCCTTCGGACTTTGTTTTTCCCGAGGACCTATCCTATAGAATGAACAGCAGTGGGGAGGTTATACAGGACGAGGACGGGAAGGTGGTCATAAGATACATGAGGAGGTTGGTGAGCACCCACTTCCCCAATGATATGTTCAAACCTTGGAAACAACAGGACAAGAAAGCCAAGGATGCCGTCATAGATGCCCTCAAGAGACAATTTCCAAATCCTGAAGGGTATGAGTTTGATCAAAATGCCATGCTTACACGGATGGGGAAGCTCCTTAAGTCTCATAGATATGAATTAAGGGACATTGTTAAGGATGGTAAGCATAAGCTAGGGTAGGCGGACCCGAAGGATTGGAAGAGTGCGAATAAGGATTACAAGGAGAATCCAGATGCGTTTGAGCCTCCGCGGAGGGCGATGAGGATGTGCCTAGAGACCATAGGTCTTGGCATGTCGAGAGTGGTGGAAGACTTGGCAATGAGGCATGGGTGGTAAGTATATATTTATCTTCTATTGAATTTCTAATATGTTCAATTGTTCAAATATCTTGTCAATCATATCTAACTAATTGAATTTGATCCACAAGAATCTGTGATTAGAAGGCCTCAAGACAATGAGGATTATAGAACAGCATTCAGAATTGGAGCCAAGAAATGGTTTAAGGAGAAGGAGAAAGAAGGAGTCCACATCACTTGGGAAAGGGTGGTGGTGCGTCATGTGGGTATACCGTATTCCTCTTCGTTATCATTTGACTATCACCATTGTCTTACAATCAATGCTCTTTGTTTTTCTAACTTGTTTCAAGGGAGGCACGTTCGATCCATCCAGTGATCCGGATGGAAAGACTGGATGTGAAGAAGCGGCTAGGATAGCAGAAGAGGAGGGCAATGGATTGAGCACATGCAGAGAGTCTAAGGGCGAGGAGGGCACATGCAGAGGGACCGAGGGTGAGGAGGGCGAGGAGGATAAGGGTGAGGAGGAGCAATAGTAGGATATGACATTGTCATTCAGTCTTTTGGCACTTCTTCCATTTTGTAGTAGATTACCTAGGTGGATTTGCCATTTTGTAGTTTGGCACTTTTGCCATTTTGTAGTGCATTACTTCAATGGAATTTTCATTTTGTAGCACATTGGCTTCGACACATTTGCCACCATTACTTTGTAGATCTTCATGAAATTGTAATGTACACCTCCGCATTTGTAACATATAATCGTGATTTTAATGGGTAAAAAAATATGTGGGGTAGGATGGGAGTGAAACAATTTCCATCCTGCCCCACAAAATCTTTTTAGCTTCTCTAAAAGCATCGGTGTATATCGATGCCTACACCGATGCCCATACTAACACTTTCGGACATATTTTACTGATAGTGACATCGACTCCCGCAATGACGGTTTCTTTGTAATGCCCACACCGACGGACTTTTTGACACTTTTCACTTGTTTTTTTAAGAAAAACTTTGTATCTAACGTCAATATCGGTGTCAAAAAGCAGCTCGTGTCTTGTAGTGTAGTGATATTTGGTTGTTGTGTGTTCAAGGCTAATTAGACTTAACAAAAAACACAAGGAAAACTTGTGTCATTTTCAAGTATTAACCTTCCCATTGGGTTTTGACAATACCTTTTGGCTATGAAATAATATGTATTAACAACCAAGCTAAACTCAAAGAACATGAAGGCTTCTTAAAGGACCAAGGGGGGATTAAGGTGAAGTCTTAGCATTAATGGTTTTGGTGCCACAAATTGTGACACTACTTGGCTATATGGAAAAAGGAGGCCTTAAATTAAGTCAAACATGAACAGGTCGCAACTAAAAAGAAGTTATCTTCATTATTGAGGAAAATCTAAAGAAAAAAGTTTGTTGCCTTGTCTCGATTTTACAGGCAACATAGGGTTACAAAATGTGCCGCCCACCTATGACATGCTCTTTACCTAAGCCATCATTGGAACAAATTAACATATTGTCATTTCTAACCGCTTTGTTCCCCTATCAAAAAGAGAGCTATTGCATTTGTGCAAGATTTCCAAATGTAACTTGACACAATAAAAAATAAACCTTTGCTTGTTGTCAATAAAATTTTAGTTATCAAAACTAATTCCTCATGAATGCTCAAGGCATTGAAAAATCAACTTAAACATGCATGCAATCCCTTATTTCCTCATGAATGCTTAAGGCATTGAAACTTCAACTTAAACATGCATGCAAGGGAAAGGAGAAGGGAAAGATCAAGAAAGAGAAGAGAAAGAGAAGGAGAAGAACAAGGAATGACTATGGGAAAAAGGAAAAGAGAAGGAGAAGGAAAAGGAAAACGAAAAGGGAAGGAGAAGGAGAAGAAGAAGGAAAATGGGAAAAAGGATAAGGGAAATTTGAATGGGAAGGAGAAGAAGGGAGAATGGAATAGGGTGAACTTCAAAAGATAAATATTTTTTCTACAAATGGTAAGCATGGTCTAAGAAAAGCACTTAAATGTTATTGGTATGATTGAATCTTATAACGGTTTTTACTTTTGGTTATTTTTTATCAAGGTTTTTACCATTGGTTACTATTGGTTGTCAATTTTTCAAGTCACCAAAGTGATCACATTCTTTTCAAGAATTTTTTTAGCAAACAATGATGTTTGTGAATGATAAGTTAACACAAACATGAAAATGTTAACAAAATCCCTAGTAACATTTCATATAAACTAACCATGTTGACTCCTTCCAACATAACGGATGATTGTAGATGTAGTAATCTACCTATAAAATAGGCACATGATGGCATCACTCCTTTTAATCGCCTTCCACTCTTTCTCGAATATGCATCTATCAGCACTATGATCATTTGTGACATTATGCGCTATCGACGAATACATATATAACTTATTTTCATTTGTCTACCTTTCCTTCGTCTTGAGAAAACTAAGTGTGTAATTTAGATTAGTTTATTTTGGTTTTGTATCTTTAAAAAATCAAACCAATCTAATTATTTGCAATCTACAAGGTATGTAATCTATATCGCATTTGTAGTATGATCTATGTCGACATGTTGCTTTCTCAACAAAGTTAATGAATTATGAATGCCACATTCAATGTTAGCATAAATGAATCTCATGACTAACAACAAATCTTTTCTTATCACCTACTCTTTTTTTAAAAATCAATATTAAAAAAAATGCAGGTGCCAAGTTAAGAAATCAACCACAAGCACCGAAAGCATCACAATAATTCTACTTATATTTATGTGTTGGTTGATACATTCAACAAAAGAGCATAATTTTTGGAACGATAGAATGAAACTGAAAAATGCAACTTTTTGAAGCTTTGGTAATCCTTTGAAAACTCAAAAATTCAATACTTTGAAGCTTTGGTAATCCTTGGAAAATTCTTTTTGATACTTTTGAGACTTCAACAAGCTCAATTAGAGAGCATTTGATACATAGCTAAAATCCACGCATATATTTAGTAGATAATTTGGATATACTTTTGTAGTATGCAAAGAGACACCAACTGTTGGGTGCAGCTTTTCATACCTCAAATCCATATTCAGTTGGATTATGTTGGGTATTAGGGTTCAAAGATGGATACGCTGTATTCATCTTCAAGCTGACGAGAGATCTATCTGCTAAATATGTTTGTGTATAAGATATATCATGAATATAATTGATGTTTCGTTTCTTTGTTTCCTCGGTTCACAGTAATGAATAATCAGAGTGTTCTCTTTCCTGTTATGCTAATCTAATGAAGGAAGAGATGAAATATTTTGGCTTTCTAACCGTTATTACTTGCATTAAGGAGTAAAGACGCTCATCATTGTTTTCATCTTTACGAGGTTCTACCTATGATCTTAAAAACTGTGCTTTAAAAAAAAAAAAACGAAAAAGTAGCAGTGATTTAGTGGGCAAGTGTCGGTGTGTAGCATGGGAGAGATGTTTCTGCTGGGGGATAATCTTTGCACATTTAGACATAGACAAATTATTTTAGCAATCAGATATCAATGGGAGCCATCAAGGTAATCAAAATACGACTGGAAAAAACAAACGATCAACGACACAGAAGCGTTATGACCACGATAAATAGTAATATGCATAGCAACATTGCAACATGTTGGATTACTTGCAGCAGCACGAAAGCGATGAAAACTTCTTTTCCATTTCGTTCAAATTTTAGGGGCGGTTCTGCCTAGAAGTTGCAACAATCATCGCCATTTCTCATGTCATATTAAGTCCGTTGCCAAGCAAAGCTTACGCTCGATGCAAACGTTGACGTCCAAAGTTTTACTCAGAACAGTTATAAGCAAATAAGAAAATTTGCTACACGTAACGTCAGCAGCCGATTGGTGTCTAGCCAAAAAAAAAGGATGGTAGTACGTATACAGACGGAGGGCGTTAAGAATCAAGATAAGTGCTTAGTTCGAAGATTTGAAATGGGTTCTAGATGCATGGTAAGTGACACCAAAAAGAATAATCTCCGTATCACATCAATGAAGACGCTTACTTGATGCCGTATCCATTCGCCTTCGAGAAAAGATTCTAATGCTAGCGTTACGGAGCCGCTCAATAGTATTTCTGGCGTACTGGCTGCTTCAGTAATACGAGTATGCCGTGCCTCCAAGGATGATGTTGTTGGGTTTCCTGCAATCACCTCCAAGACGTTTAATTGTATACGTGATGATATGGTAATATGATTTAAACACAATGTCATGTAATACGAAGCATGGAACGCATATAAAAATGCAGTCTTACCAGGTTCTTGTCAAAGCTGTATCGTGTTCATGAAAACTATTTGAGTTGATCATCCTGTAAGGAAAAACCGAATTTATTAGTGAGTCAAAGCCTATACATTAGTTTTAGATCACGAATAGTTCTACTTGGATAACTCCATACCTGTCTGTAACCTACATCATGGCATCGCTGCTATAAATTGAACTGCTAAGGGGCTTGAGATCTTGTAAACTTGGAAACTTGATTCCTGTTCCTGTTACTAAGTCGTTGTCAGAAGTTCCAGTGGATGGAATCGGCTGCTGTAAAAACCCTAAAGTAGCATGCATTGTCTCCTGGCCATGTTTGTTAGTCACTTCATCGTCCCGCGCACTCCTCCGTTCTAGCAGGCGCAGCACTTCATGGCCCTCTGATTTCCCGTTCAGCCTAAGGTTTGGAGAGAGAAAGTCCTCTACCTGCTCGGCTCTGTGTGGTTCCATGCTCTTAATGATCCAATCTGTGCTCCCAATGTGGTCTCTCGAAGTTTGCAGTGGAAATAGTTTTTGAAGAGACGAACGTAAGTCTGGCGGGTCAGTCCTTTCCATTTGCGCGTTTGGGCTATCATCCGCTCTGGTCACTACATTTTCCATGAGGTTGTTCTTGGAGCCTCCAGGTCGCAACCACGGTACGGGAAGCTCAACACCGGCATATGCATCTCCTGTTGATTGTCTTTGGGTTGTCACATGAGACCCACCTCCTAAGGTGGTTAGGGACAGACTAGGACCAGTGCGATTTCCTTGCATAAAATCGTGGTTTTCTTCTTTCTGCTCAGTGCTTTCGGGATGTTCAGATACTTGCCTGTTGCCCTCTTGTGACGGAAGCGATGAAGTTGCCAAGGAGGTGGCTGATACCAATTCAACTTGTTCCTCTGTGGTTGGTGAGCCCTTACCTGCGGATGTATAGGCATACACGAGTCAAATAACCTCTCTCTCTCTCTCTCTCTCTCTCTCTCTCTCTCTCTCTCTGCACTATCTAATAAAGAAAGGCACAGCCTATTATGACATTGAAATTTAGGCTGAACAAAAAGATAACTCCCATAGAGACTAGTAAACTTCACCCGCATCGATAAATCCTATTATGCCCTCGTTTGCATGTCTCTCACGATGCTTTGTATGGCCCCTGCTATCATACGTAGTGTTAGGGCAAGAGAACAGGGTTTGTTCTGAAAGATTGGATTCTTACCAATTTGATCATCCCCTGGATTATCACAGTAGAGTATGCTTGCTTTTGATCTCAAATATAAGAGGAGTCTTCTCTACCGCACCCACTCGCTTGCAGCTATTCAAGCTACAGCGTACTATTTGGCCTTAGTAGATTATGGGGTGAAATTACGTTCTAATTTTCGAGTCCAATTTCAAATATTGAGTTGTCATCCCTACTAAGTGAAGGGTATGATTACTTGCATCACGTACTATTTAATCGTATGGGTTGCTATCAATGAACAGACGATATAAAATTGCTTCGTCTACATGTGTGATATTTGGTTACATCATTATGGGAGATTACAACAGCTCTGGGACAACTAGAATAACTCCACAACACAATGAGTAGCTAGGTGTAGTAGTGGGCAGTCAACAAAGTGGGATAATGGTTGATATATCACCACAAATAGTAGTAGATTAGCTTACCTCATGTTCCTATTACACTAAGGATATGCACCTTTTGTAGTCACCTCCCTCTACATAAACTTTGTTATCAAGCGCCCATTTGATATCTTTTACTTCCATTTCTTGAGGACCATGTGCATATCATGTTTCATGATGCATTACTGCATATTTTACTAAAGCTCATTGCACTTAGTGTTGAGCAATGTGCTTATAAGAAGTATCACTGAGAATAGTCTCGATGCCTCCATAAGTGCTCATCGAACTCTCTATCAACAAGAATCTTGTAATATTTTGAGATTGAACTTGTAATTGCATCAATTGCACCCAGTTTGACTAGAGGTAGCTTCTTTATAATACTTAATAATAGATTGGCCATATGATGTAATTCCCCCTTCTTAAACAACATATTCCAATTTGTCTATGGTGATAACAAGATTTATTATTGTTTCTCTCAATTGCACATGGCATATAGGTGATACATAAGAGCTTATATCTAGATGAATTCAGAAACATGCCCAAAGACATCCTCCAAAAACACAACATAGTGTAGTTTCAATCTCATGATAGTCACTCATCAAGTTGAAAACCATAAACTCCATCATGCATAGTAGGGACTAGCTATTATGCCATCTCCAGTGATGTCATCAGCACCCAACAATAGGTGTAGAAAGTTTTAAAAATCATCCTATAGAAGAGTGAGGTTGGCATGATATAGTTCTCATACCTTGGATTTGAACCCTCCATAGTTATGCACTCCTATGATATATGATTTGTATTATTGCACAAATGTGCAAAAAATGTAGTAGTGTTACCTTTTATCTCCACTAGTATACAACCCATGGCAAGGCATCGGTTACAACTACCACTCTAAGCTTGTAATAGCAATAATATATTGTATCAATGATATTTTGATCAATAGCAACTGCTATTCAAAATAAATAAATCTTCCATTAGTAGAAAAGTCATTGAATCTTCCTTGTTTGATAAATAGCAAAACTACCATTCAAAAGAACTAGATGTTTTCTCAATTAGACCTTTACACATAAAGGTATCAAGCAATACTAAACATTAATTCTATCCTTTTGTACTTTTCGACAAGATAATCGGCCGGTTGTTCACATTCCCGGATGTACACGTTAAATTTGATGTTAATGTGGTAGGCTTTGTTTTACTCTAGCTTGTAAGGCCCTTAATCAAGCTACTCAATTTATGCTTTCTTGTAATTTCTTGCAAGATCATTGGCTGTTCTCATTCCTAGGCATTCCACCATAGCTTTATTGTCAACATCGAAAGATTTGGTTTTATTCTTTATCCTCGAAATGCTTGCCTCTTACTCAAAATGTTTCATTTTGATAGATAACATGTTTTTCTTTGCAATTTCCTATAAGAGGGCATATTGGTTATTTGCATGTTGAGACATTCACCATATCTTTTCTATGGATATGTAATTGTTTGCTTGCATGCTTTAGATGATGTATCGGGATTTCAATCAAACTATGATTTTGACATACAAGATGGTTAGTTCACTCAAACACTTGTTTGTTAGAGTGGGGGGGTGAAAGCATTCATGACCACAAGCATTGCCACTCCCCTTTCCCATGGCCTAATTGTGAAGAGGAGCGAGTAAGGGAGGCACATGGGGAAGGAGAGGAAAATGGTGATCTCACTATTATTTTCTTATAGTAACAATTAATTTTTCAAAAAATCAAATTAAAAAAATAAATATATAAATTAAAAAATAAGCACATGTGCATGTGTGTTTGTGTGTGCGGTTTGTGTACACGCATGCACATTCACCTATGTGCATGTGCATGTGTTCAAAAAACAAAGGTGAAGCACTTATGATAGGCGGATGTCTACATGAATTAATGGATAGCAAGTAATACCATCATAAAAGTAGTATAAGCAGTGTATTTACCATGTGTGGTAATGCTTGTAGTCACTACTTTGCTCTAGCTTTGCAAGGCAGCCTCAATGCTAAATTTTCATATTGAACATTTCTTTAGGGTTGTTAGCTTGCTGGCCCAAAGACCCTTAGGGTAGATTTTATCTGGACCTTATATTGAATCTAGTATGAATTTTGTCACATCCGTCCCTTTTTGTCAACACAATGGATTTTAATATGATTCTTCTATTAGGATAAAATAGTATCCTATCACCCATCTTACTTAGAAACATGGACTTGTCAACTAACCGTTATAAATACACATAAGATCTTACCTAAGTGTCTTTTGTAAACTACTATCTCTTATCTCAAGGAGTGCAACGAAGACACCTTATGTATCATGTGCGTTTCAATGGGTATTTGAAAACTCCTCAACTAAAACATTTTCCCAATAAGACCACCCCTCTTCAATTATGAAGAGCACGTGGTACACTAACATTATGTGAGTTGAACTGCTACATGCTAAAGGAAAAGGGGGTGGGATACCTAGTGTGACATGCCATCATGTCGGGGGGGGGGGGATACCTAGTGTGACATGCCATTATTTCTTAAAACCCTAATTATTTTTTAAAGACTATAATGACTTCTAAACTCTCTCCTTTTCTGCAATCAAATGGGACTAAATAACAATCTCTTACTCTCTCTCTCTCTCTCTCCCTTTTGATTTCCTTCCTTAGGACTTAAATAACACGATACTATAACCTCTATATCTACCTCTTTAATTATGTTTCACCGTAGTAGACAATTATGAATTCTAGCACATTCAACCAATTATATACAACCTACAAGTTTAAAGTTTCATAGCCTTGCTATGCACTTGAACAAGGGTTTGACTCTATATTCTTAAAACAAATTTAGGCTTTAATCCAAACTCATGTTGTTACATGAAATCTCATAAGTCCATAGGACTTTAGATACACCTTCATAAGAATAGAATATATCCAATATTACAACTTACATTTTCTAACAAAACAAGAATAGAACAAAGGAAAAAGGAAAGTTTATAAGAAAATCAAAATTATGAGTAAATGAGAAAATTCAAAAGTAAAATAGCTTAGTAAGCAAAGCTATGCTTATGTCCTCATTAGTCTAAGCATAAGCTACCAACCAGGTTTTGAAAGATTTTAGAATTTCTTGGGTAAACCCAATGCTTACTAAGCTTTGAAATCCCCACCTGAACAACAGAAACTTTGATAGAAAAACAGAACAAACAAAGCAGAAAATAAGAAAAATAAATAAGAGAGAGAGACAAAGAGAGAGACAGAGAGGGGAGGGGGGGGGGAGTGTAGGCAGCAAGTAGGAGGAAGAAGGAGGGAGAGTAGATAGGGTTAGATGTCACATCAAAAGTACACAATGGGTGGTGGACGGGGACTTATATAGTCCCTCCACATTTCCCAACTTAAGGGCCAATTAAGTAGTCATTTCCCCCCCCTTCATTACAACTTCATTGCTAGATCTCTGGTCTAATGACTTCGATTAACACTAGTCCCAGTAACAAGGACTACCACATTAGAACTTGCTAATGGAATAACTTTGTTATGCAACACAAGGGTCCAAAACATGTCCTTTTGCATTCAACATTCTATGAAGAAGTTGCATTTTGACATCAAGCCACTCACGGTGCAATTTCATTCATGGACAACAGTGGCTCTACGACTATGATCCGTCACTCATCTTCAGTAACCACACTTTAATTTCTCCAAAACAGGAAATTTATCGAGCTTACTAATTCCAAGCATGCCCATTCAACACCAATTGCCTTTGCTTTACAAGTTAAGAAGTGGGTGCATGCCCACCCAAAAAAAATAAAAACAATACAACTGGTTCTAGCATAAGGGAATGAAGATAACAAATGTGCATATAAGAAAGCAAATCAAACACCAATAAAACAAGGAATATTTTACTATTAGTATTTTAAAATAGATCCTTATTAATGTAAAAATTAAGAATAATTTTAAACCAAAAAATATATAGGGGGAAGTTTTCAATAGTAATAATAAATAAGTCAATAAAAAAACTAAACTTAACTTAATTTAAGCAAGTACCCAAGAGTAAATGACCCCTAAAAATAGAACAAACCCAAGGACTAAAAAGAAATGGGCTTTGAAGGTCTCAGCTATTCCATGTTCAAGGATTCTAAAGATACCCAAAGCTGGAATTCCAAAGATATAATGACTACAATGTAGGATGAGTATAGGTTTCTTCGTTACTTTTCTTGTATTATATCCTTTCTAAGAAGTGATAGGATTAAATAACTAAATTGAGGGATGAATTCACTCTTAGTTGTATAAAGATGAACCCATACTAGAATTGGAAAGTAATCACTCCATATCTAGCCATATTAGAGATGTTTGATCCAATGGGAGGCATTTGTATGACATTCAACATTACTCATGCAGTTGTCGTTTATCATGATAAATATCAACATCTTCTAAACCTAAAGAAGATTGGGTAATGCTAATGCAATGTGAAGATCCATGAAGTTACAATAGCTTCCTTTGGTTGTATAGTTAAGCTCATAAAACTATCAAGGATAAATTCCTCCACCAAAAGAATTTAGATCTTTGTATATAAAATTTGTAAATTTTGGAATGCAAGGGACAAATCAGTCATCTAAGGATCTCCTAGCCTTACTAAGTTTATGGATAATGATTGGGCAAGTCTCGTAATAGATCATTTCTTTCATAAACTCTATCATATTTGAAAAGGTAGAAGTTTGCTAGTAACAAAACATCGCAATCACTACCCATCAAAGTATCAATGCTTTGTTGGAATAAGAGTCTCCTAGATTTATGAAGAAATTATCTAGAAGAAAGCTCACCCATTAGGTGACGTCTTTAGCATCTATAACTTTTGTGCACCTTTTGTTTTTCAAATCAAGGTCTTGCTTTTAAGATTTTATCTGAAGTCAAAATGCAAGGCTGATTATTAAACTCTGAAACTTGCATATATTATTTTCATACCTATGATTGAAATCTTCTAAAACCAACTTTCATATTTGTGACTTCAAAATCTGTAGAGAGTAGGAAAATGAAATGTTTCAAGTGAAATTAGAGTACACTTCTCTTCTACACTCCAAGAGGAGTTTAAAAATGGTATGATTAGTGTATATCTAATCAAAGCATTTAAAATCCAACTTTAATGTACTGCAACATCAGCCTCTGTCAGTAGGGTTGCCTCGTATCCATCCTATAAATAGACATCCAACAGTTGTCCCTTGCTTGGCAATATGGCCTTGAAGCAATAACTCACTTTGAGACACAAATTAGAGAATTCTTCCAAGCCACTTCAATGAATCTTGGTTTCTTATGGCTTTTATGAAACTTCTAAGTTCCATAAAGATAAGGAAGACTTGGGCAATAAATGAACCCAAAAGACTTACAAAAGTTTCAATGTTTCACAATTTAGTCCTTTTGAGGTATAGAACAAGAAGCATATCTCTTTGCTATAGTGTTAACCACTCCTACTAGATATTGCAACTACAATTGAAGACAAAATAATTTGAACATTTGTCTACATAAGATCAAAAAATTTGCTAGAACTGTTTTTCTTAATTTTGAAGCAGTAAAATCAGAAGTGTTGATTTTTGAAATTTCCCAAAGGATTCTTCTACTTGGATAACAAAGTTTCAAACTCCTTCTCTATAACTTTTAGTAGCCATATTGAATCTTTAAAAGAAGAAAGTAAAATTTTGTGCCATTGAAGAAAAGCCCATAATGCTTTTGCATGTCCTCTTGAATGTCGCTACATACAAAACTCCCATCCTCTCTTAATGAACAAGAAAAAGAGGTTATCTAACACTTACACTTTTACTACTGTTGGCTAGCTTAGGAGCCCCCAAGGGATAATTGTTTGGAGGCCTATTTATAGGGCACATAAGAGACGACATCAAGGGAAGGATAAACATAGAGGAAAAAGTGCTATAATTGCTAGTAATATGATGGCAATATTGAGGGACAGCGATGGAGACTACAATGTGGATTGACGAAACTTGTCCAAAAATGGAGTAGGACCATGTTCTTGGGTCTTTTTCCATCTCACAAGAAGCTAGCAACTTGTAATAAAGACTTCAGAAAATGATTAAGGGCAATAAGAAAAAATATACAAGCACAATGTATGAGATCAAGATTCCCCTACAAGAATGGCTAAACAATCCTCCTTGTTTTCTAACTTCTAAATAGTGGGATGGTTATATACCCATTGTACAAAGAAAAAAGCCCGACCAAAGTAAATCAAGATCATGGTCTCCAATACATATTTGTTTTAAACATACATGTACATTTGATGACTAGCTATCAATTACATTTCACTCATTTGAGCTGATGCATATCATAATCTTATTTAACATGACTAACTAAATTGTACAATATTAGAGCAAGGTTAAAGGTTCCCTTGACTACATGTTAACACGAAATAAATTATTTCAAATTATTTGTGTGAACACTCTCTATATATTCATGTTTATTTATGCAACACTCTATGGTGAGCAAAGAGAAGCAACTAGTTGTTATTAACTAGGAGGTTAGAGACAAACTAGTAGTTAAAGAATCTTTGGGTTCCCTTCAAGTCTTAATGGGTAATGGAGATTTAGTTTTCATGTTAGGCTTCCTGATGTCTTATGTTCTTTCAAGGCCTTTCATAATTATACTTACTCAGAGGAAGATTGTAACTATCATCATTTAAAGTATGTTAGGAGTTTAAATTCAAGATTTCATGTGCTTTATCTACAAGAGCTTCTTTCTTTTCCTTTATATGCTCCTCTTAAAAGCCAATCATTATGTGATCACGGCATGCTCTTGGCACGTTATAGGTGTGACTAGCCACTTCTATGGCTTGTGTAAAAAATCACCAATAATGTAAGGAGGTTTTGTTAGGACATAAAGATAAAATGATTGAACCTTACGTGAATTAAAACATATCCAAGAGTCTTGCTTCCTTGGCTTTTGTCCCAGTTGTAGCATAGATTGTATTACCTTTAGATTTCCACAAAAACATGAAGAGTGTCACAAAGAAGATAGGCTAGATCTACCAGAAAGCATAAGTCAATGGTCCACCCACATGTCACATGTGAAATCATTAGCCAAGTCAACATGGATCAAGTACCAGCTATCTAGTCACATATAATCACAAAGATGCACTATTAAGAAGCCCCAGGTATTTAAAAAACCTAGCAACAACCCCTCTTTACTTTAGGAGCTGACTTTGTGTACAAATATTCTATGAGGTGAAGCCCCCAATCATATGATTCCCTAGTCACCATTTAAGAATATAAGCAAGAGTATAAGTTAGGATGTATCTCACAAGGTTCAAATATACCATGGAAGAAGCTGTGAACCTAAAGCCATCATTATCATGTGTGTATGATTGTTACTAGCTTAGCATACATTTCAGCTAAACTTAGGATTGGGTAAGACATTGTCAATGCATATTTAAGACTTGAGGGTGATTTTGATGAGTCACAGAATGTCGTGTGCCCTTGGAAATAAGGACTTAAGATTGCCTTTAATCATGACTATTTTTAATTGAGACATAACTTATAATTACCTTGTCACTAAGCCATGAAAATCAATTGAAACTTTTGAGCTATTATGGCCTTGTGAAGGCATTGCTAAGTTAAGAAAACTCAATAGAAATAAATCTTCAAGAGTATCTCCCTTCTTCTATCCATTAATTTGCAAGAAACAACAATTGGAGGTAGAGATTAATTAATGTCTTTTATTTCCAATCAACCCCCAATTAGTCTCATTGTACTAGAAAACATACATAATTTCATATATTCATATCACGATTTTGCCTAGTTGAGAATCAAAATAGATCATGATTCCTTAGGAGAGTCATTGAATAGTATTATATGTCCATGGAATGGGGAGCAAAGAAAAGCAACTGATTATTATGGGTATCAGGTTACAGGTAAAGTTGTAGTTGTTGATCTTTTGGGTGCCCCTCAAGTTTAAACAGTATGGAAAAGTATTGTCCTTTTCTTGCTAGATTTCTGTATGTGTTATTTTCCATCAAGGCCTTTCATATCTATACTTTCAAGGCCATATGTCTACTGACTCTCCACTGAGATCTCCAAATTAAGATTTCACAACTACAAAACAACACATTATTTAAATGTAGAATCAATTGGAGATTGTTTGTAATCTTGTGAAAAAAATTTCCAGTAAGGACTGGAATAGTGGAGCTTGCCATTGGCGCCTAATCCTTGCAGGTTGCAAGCTCTAGCCTCGAGTGAAGAGTCTCGACTCTCACATCCCCATCCATCACTGAGCCGTGGATCTTTTGCCTCTCTTCTACCTAAGTCATCCATCTCCCTCCTCTGCTAAGCCCCTCCCTTCTCACCCTTCGTTCGCCTCCCTCTCCTTCAACGTGTCTCCCTCTACTCACTCTCACTTCCTCAACCAACCATGGCTCCTTTCTCTCCTCCCCTCAATCTATCTCCCTCACCATCTAACTCGCTAGCAAGAGTGAGGATATGGGAGCAGAGGCAACCTTATATCAATGACATGAGGCGATTGGAAATTTCACAAACTAAGAAGCTTCTAGACTTTGAACTGCGCCGCCTTAATTTTCTATAGGAAACCTATGTTAGTCATTCAGAAGTGGGGCACATTCCCCACTCCTATTAACTAATAACACATTAAAACTCATCGTGAGCACGTATTACTAAGAACAATATCATTGTCATTTCAAATATGTTAGGAATTCAAACTCACCATTTCATGGAATTTTTCTATAACGACTTTCACATTTTCCCTTTGAGTATTCCTTTAAAAAACCAATTATGTGAGCATGATGTGTTATAGGTGTGAGGGGCCATGTCAATGGCTTGTAAAAAGACTAACTAATAGACCTATAGCGGTCTCCTTAGCACATAAAAATTGAAACATTTCAATCTTACTTGAATTCACAACATTCCCTATGTATGTATGTATATATGTATGCATGTGGTTTTTTTCCCAAGTTGTAGTGCATATTTGATCACCTTTAAGTTTACACAAAAATCATGGGTGTCAGTACTAAGATAGGCTAGATCTACCACATGCTTATGAGGATATGTCTTACAAGATCCAAATATCCATTATGAAGGAGATGTGAACCCGAAACCATTGCTACCATGCATGAATCATTGTTACTAGCTTAGTTTCTACTTAATACTAGACCTTGTAAAGGCATGTACCTTATGGCAAATAGCACTTGAAGAATACTTTCCTTCATTTAATCCATGGAATTGTAAGAAACACATTTTTCATGAGTTTTATTTCCAAATAGCCTCTCAGTAGAGTAAACTAGCCACGACTTTGAACTCAAGGCGTTCAACACTAGCCTACCCATGGACATGCCCAAGGCTAATGGATAGGCAAGATTGCCCCCCCACAGCTCGCCCATAGTGAGGATTCATTTATTGCGTGGGCAGTGGCCATATTGTCTAAACGTACTCATATCATCCCTATAAGACGCAATCAAGAATCGAAATAGATTCTATCACTCTCCCATTATAAGTCGTACGATTTGACAAGAGCGAAGACTTTAGGACATTATGCTTAGCATGGTTCAATAAAAGCCACCTTAGCTGTGAGGTTGCTAAAACCTTGGTAGGTTGAGAGCACTACCTAGATATATATGAAGCCATTACAGAGATTACAAAGGAGACGCCTAGATATATGAAGCGCACTTGCAGGACTTAGAGAAGTTAGAATCCAATAAGACGGAATGGCTACCTAAGTAAAGATTAATCGAAGCCCCAAATAATGAAAGAACATTTTAATCAGCAACTACATTTATCAAAGTTCCTAGACATTCTCTTAATACGATGTATTTCGACAGACTGAGGGGTTGGAAACTTGCCATTTCTTAAATTTTCGCTCTCTGTAGCCTCGTCGGAGTCGTTCTTCTTTTGGGCACCACTCGGATCGGCTGTGGAGCTAACAGCAGCAGCAGGACTCGGCTGAGGCTTCCTCCTTCGCCTGTTATGATCAGCGAGCCTCTTCCGGCAACTTCTCTTTCCGTCATCAAACTCGGAAAGAACGTGAAACCTGCTAATACACCACCAAGCTCATTAGGTTTTGACACCATTTGGACAAAAATACGTCTTCATTATACAGAGCTACGCTTTCTCAGATCTGAATCTCAGAGCATCAAGTGAGGCTAATCAGCGCCATCGTTTCCATATGCATGTGATAGCTACAAGAATGTTAATGTCACGAAGATATCACCATGATCCAATGTTAGACAAATGAGATTCCGCGTAAGTAAAAACAGCCGCGATGAAGCTTTGGCTATCAGCTGTAAACTGCTGCGACAGCTCAACTTAATGCTTTAGGAAAGGGATTCGACCGAAACCTGTAATTGGAACTTAGTATGCCACTATTGGACGTTTAATCCTGATAGCAAGGAGCCATGCAACTCAAGCATAATGCAATTGCAGAACTGAAGTTCAAGTGGCGGGGGACATGGAACCTAGAGCGGTCAACGATCTTTGTGACATACTAACGAGCACAGCTCCTCGAAACCGAGATATAGCAGCCCATTTGACTGAGCTTATCGGCACGCTTTTGGGATCGCTGATAACTTATACGCCGGACCTGCATGGTAGCAAACGAGCGTACCTGCTGCACTGCTGGCAAAAACGTTGTGTCTGCCCTCCGATTAATACCGTGGCTGCTTTGGAGTGGTATTCGCACACTTTATGTCTGCGGTGATAGTGCTTTGCGACGCTAAGGTCAGCTTTGCAACCCTCAGCCTGGCACAAGGGAGCTTGCGCTCCTGGTGAATTGGGCCTCGGGCGCTTGCCAAACCTTCCGAACGCATAATCGTCAGCTGAGAAGTATGTCCGCCCACCCAGATTCAGCCCTATTCTAGCATTGAAATCAGCTGTTGTGTAAAGTTCCTGTTTCACGATGTCCTGGAGTCTCCGGTGATCCAAGTTGACAAGCCCTAGGAGATTCGATCTAGGGTCTCCATACAAACTCGATCCATTTCCTCCGGTGTATGTATTGATCCCTGTAGTTCCGATGCTACCGTAATAAGGAGTGGACGAAGCTTGAAAACTCGGCGAAGCACCCTCATACATCCCTCCTGAACTTCGGACACCAACTGTGTTCAATAAGCTCCATGTATTATGAGACAGGTTTAAGTTGGAAGGATTCATGGTGGCGGAAAGAAGGCCGTCGTATTGGCAGAGATTGGATATGCCTCCGATGGGTTCTGCTTGCATAATGCTTGGCTTGTAGTCTCCTTCCTGGTCCCCTACATAGCCGTTGGCTGAGTGCTGGGCTAGAATCATGGCGTTATCCCACTCCCAATCTTGCTGTCTGGGCGGATGAAAGTATCGTGATTCTAATCCTGAGCACACAGAGGGAACTGCGTGATCCGGCCACGTTTCTGTGGAATGCCAAGTCGGACCTCCGGTGTGATGCGTCGTGGAGTTGGCAGAAGGGATCATCCCATCTGACGGCTCAGGAGAGCGGAGGTGCAATTCAAAGATTGAAGGCAACCAACGTCAACAGTAGTAGTAGCTTCGCTCTAAAATGCCAGATCTTCGGTGAACGGCAACACCTTGAGCTTCATAATATTGTCGGCCTGCCGGGCAAGCTGAAAGTCCCGTGACCGAATCGCCCAACATGAGGTCTGCAACTTAGCAAGTCGGAGCATCACGAGAAGCGTAGCTAGCGGAGCACAGCTTTTGCGAGGAAGTGCATTTCAAGAGTATCGACTTACGTATATGCGAGCTGCACTGCAGGACCTCCCCGGCTTGCGGCACGTAGGGCGCACGGCCTTGGCTACCGGCTGGGAAGCGGGAGTGCAGCTAGCCGGTGTCAATTAGGGAAGCAAGCAAGGTGGGGTTTGTGTTCCAGAAGGAAGCAAGCACGAACCAGTACTTGGAAAGAGAGAGTGCACAACCCAAAAAAAGGTGCGAGTTGGGGGAGCAGGAGGGCGACTGGGAGCTGGGGACAGAGCAGAAGGGCTAGCTGAGGTGCGTAGAGAAGCTGAGAGGACGACAGCGAGCGGAAGGAGTGGAGGAGGGGGGGGAGGGGAGGAGGAAGGTGAAGGAGGGCGATGGGGGGAGGGGGATGGGAGAGGAGAGAGGCGAGAGGAGGTGGTAGGCAAATTTAACTGGAGGAAGCATGGATGGAGCTTGGAGGACGGACTAGGGAGAGCTAGGATAGAAGTACTAGTACGCACTGCTCATGATTTTTTGTGAGGGAAGCCATAGCCAGTAGGACGACTACGACGAAGAAGAAGAAGAAGCAGCAGAAGCAGCAGCAGCAGTAGCAGACTAGAAGAAGAAGACGAAGAGAAGAATAAGCAGTAGGAGGAAGAGGAGGATTAGGGACTATGGAGTCAAGTCATGGCGATGAAGCCTTCGCAAAAACAACACGCCCCACACGAGCTCTTTGTTGGATTGCAAGCCGAGCTTTGCTCCCTTGCTGCCTACAAGGCGGTGTACTAGCAACCGTAATAAGTCTGTCCTAATAAGTCCACCCTATAAAAGCTCTTCTACCTAACTCGACCGGGGGGACGAGTGTACTGAGACGTGAACTGTTTTACGAAAGGTGAACCGTGTGTGCGAGACACACACACAAAAAGTGCGTGTGACACACTGTGTGTGTGTGTGTGTGTGTGTGGAGGGGCTCCTGTCGAGGCAGCTGGCTCGCATGACGATGTGGACGTGGCATGTGGGCCCCGCACGAGACAACAACAACAACAAAGGGGGGGAGATGGGACCCGCTACTGGAAGACTATAGGGCCGCCCACTGTACGTGGAGTCTGACCGCTCTACTGCTCCCCATCACACAAGCCTTTCCTGTGTCTGCGCCCTCTCCACCACACTCCTTCCCTCCACACACACGCGATAAAAAAAGCATCAAAATACTATCTGCCTCCCCCTCCCCCCCCTTCCTTCTTTCCTGCGCGCCCCCCTACCTACTCCGCCGTCGGTGCCAGTGCTCCACCCAGTCACGTACAGCCCCCGCACGCGCGTCCGCGGACGCGGCCGCGCCGTCTTGACACATTGCGCAGGGTCGTTTGCTGACATGTCCGGCTTGATACCTTGCGGAGTTCGGCGCTCTTGCCCCCTCCCAAAGGGGCGGGCGCTGACGTGCCGGATCCACGAAAGCCTCCGCAATTTTAGCGAAATAGGCATGTGCTGACGTGGCAAACAAAGAGGCCCTCCCAAAGGGGCGCGTGGTGACGTGGCCAGGGTTCAGCTGACTTCCGGAGCCACAAGAGACAGAAATCCCTGCTGGCGAGCCAGGAGGGATGCCACGTGGCGCGAAGCCCGTGTAGACGACCACATGCTCGGGTTGCCATCATCATTATAGCGCTCTGAGAGGGTGGCATGGGGACGGGTCTGTACAAAGGCTGCCACCCCCCGGTCCCCGATCGCAACTTCTCTGACCTGCTTTTCCTTATATTGCTTTTCTCCCATATATTTATTATGAAATCATCTTTCTCACCTTGTTGTCTGATCAAATACATTGCTGCCCTTTGGCTCCTTGCTGTCCGAATGCTCCTCCGGTCTTCGTTTTCACCTTTGCTCTTGTTTTTTATATAACGAAATTTATTCCGCTTCCCATCTTCCCTCGCACACCTCCTCGAATCCTCAACTCCCCTGCAGAAATCAATCGATCTACGTTCGTATCTCCTCGTGACAAGCCCCCCAGCTGCTCGTTCTCTCACAATCATGATCATAGATGATCGTCTCCCCGCAACGCTCTCCAGACTCGATCACACATGACATTCTGTAATAAGGCGCCCGGGCCTGTACCCGGGAATTATCCGCCGGTGCTCCATAATCCCAGCACGATTGCCTCCACTGTACTACTTTAAACAAATGCCCACAACCGATTTCGCATTGCTCTTGTCGGAAATGCAAGCTGCCAGGAATCATATTTTTTCTTGCTCGACAGCCTCATCAGAGCTCGAAGCAAATATAGAGCCTTCAGTTCTTTGCTCTCCTCGTGTACTTGCGAGTATCACTGATTTTATAACATGCACACTCCACATGCTCCTCTATCCTGTTGTCAATGCAAACTGTTTGACTCACTCAAGCAAGCAGCAACCGGGCCAACGCATTCATGTCTTATTTCGGCCCAGTTCGAACAGCTTGTTGCGGTTTCAGGGATCTCCGAACACTTTGTCATCCAGTTCAATTGTTTATGCGCGCAACCGGATCCGTCTCCGTCACTTGTGACCTAACTCAGTGTGTACTTTACGTTTTGACAATAAAATGTACTTAAGATTACGGCGTCTCATCTGCATTGCTAGTACACCTAGCTCCCCAAGTCCGACACATCCAAAGTCCATGATATATCTATAATCTCCTCATGTTGATTCGGCAGTCTGTCTGCGCGGCTCACGAGCAGTTTCTTTTCAGTGCCCAAAGCATAACCGCGATTCGCATCATCGTTCATACTCATAAAATATGCAAATTTCCTCATAGGCTCTCGGCTCGAGTTGCACCTTCTGAGTGACCACTAGTAGCTTGGCGTAGGCTGCGGTTGTGGGTGAAGCCTGACTCGTCAGATTGAGAACGATGTGCTCAGGGCCCTCGGGACGCGCAGTTTTACAATTTCTTTTCCCACTGCAGTCTGGACTCTGCGCTTACTGCATTCATCCTCCCCATTTCTCAAGTCCTGCTGCTGCTGCAGTGGCTCCTGCATCGCAAATTCCCAGCTCGATTCTCTACGATTATAGCTTAAGAATTATTTTCACAGAAATTCTCAGGCAACCGTATCTTCCTCATATCTTTTACCCTCCGATCCTCTAATTGCTCGGTTCTGTGTAGGAAAGTCCGAATCCAAAATTGATCGATCCGTCATTCCCTGACCGATCGATCACACATAAAATTCTCCTCGAGCTAATAGTGTTCACAGCCAAACATATATTCTTATCGGGTTGAAGCATCAGATCTCTTTGTAAAATCACGCCCTCGTTCTCTTCTTTTCACAACCTTTTGTATTCAGCATCACTCATCATCAGTCTTTTCTTGACTATTTTCTATTGCGTCTCTCGTTTCCTTTTATGCCTTCCCAAGGTCATTTGTTCTATCCGCTTCGTCACCAATCGTCTGCAACGGACTTTTACAACATGCTATCATCTACTTATTTACATGTCCCGGGACCCGGCTGTTTCCTCACAGCTTTCAACATTTATTGACGATGTTTCTGTCATTCGTACAGTGCATGGCGCTCGCCGCTCACAGCTATTGCCGGAAGCTCCGCCCCTCACTCAAGCGCACCACTGCTTTTCTATGCCCAATTTTCCTCATCAGTTCCTCTTCGTTTGTCACTTCACGTCGCTTCCTCCTGCAGTCTAGGGAGTGCCGCCATCCCATCTCTGATTCCTCAATCAATAATTATATTATTATATTGAAAAACAAGCGTAAAAAACAGTAATCTAGATGTTGGAGAACGTGCCAATGAACCTTGAGGCTTGAGCTTAGTCTCGTGTTTCTCTCTTTATTAGTGGTTATATATGTCATTGTCTACATTGTTATGGTCTCACTTTCGATCTTAATACTTATGCATCTTAACCCAACCGAGTTACGCCGGTGGGCTCCGAAGTCCCAAATGTTTGTCAAAGTGAGTCTTCAAGATTGCGATTGCGAACAATGATAAGGTAATTGCTGGGTCCCAATTTTATTATTATTATTATGACTCCCAAATTTATAAACGGAAATCCATGAACGGTAATAAGCCATGTTACTCGAGAACAGAATTCGGTCGTCATCGGCCGCACCGATTATTCAAGACAGAAATGATGTAGAAGCACGTGGACGCCCAAGCTATTATTAACAAAATCCGCATATCAGGCACTTTACATGGTTTTTGTCTCCACATATCATTCACATCTTCAAGGAATCATATGGAATATCTTTTAAAGAATTAGAACGCCCAAGAGGCCTTGCAATGTCCGCCATAGAATCCTCTTGAAAAGGGCGATCTCTTTGTGGAGCTTGTTAAAAGCTTCACTTTCCCTTCATTGTTTATGGTTTAAAACAAAAACTATGGACTTTGAAATAAAAGACAACAAAAATGTGACGTGTACTAGGACTACTTATTTTTTATAAATGAGTCAACTCTTTCCAAGTTAATGACAATACAAAACTTGAGGGTACATTACATATTCGTTTACACAAACTAGCTTAGCATACACGAAAGAGAAAGAGAGAGAGAGAGAGAGAGAGAGAGAATTATTCCCTTGATCTCCACATATAGCTTGAATCAAGTTTACTCCCATAGGAGGGCTCAATGCTTGTGCTACATCCTATCTTTATTTAACCTAATACAAAGGCCATATATGTAGGTTCAAAAGTATCAATGCTCATTATATCGTAGACAATCAATAGTAAAAATCTACCAATAACATTTAAACTTTTGTAACTTGGTCCATTTTTTGTCGAGGGCTGACCACCCTGTTAATGGAATCTCCTTTTTGTCAAGAAATAAATAAAATTGGTTGGACTATGCTTTGACTACGCTTCATTGGTAGAAAAATATTTCTCTTAGTAAGAATTTTAAGCTCACCCTAGATTCTCTTCGTTATGATCCCATCCTGATAACAAGAATTTTGTTGACAGTAAGCAAAGGTTTATTTTTACTTGGGTAAAGTAAATTCACAAATCTTGCACAAATGCAATAGTTCCCTTCCATATAGGGAGAGGGGCACAAAGGAGACACAAATGATAATTTGTTTTAAAAATCCAAACGAGGGCCTAGGCACAAAAGTTGTCATAAGTGTTATAGGTGGGCCCCACATTTCATACCCCTATATTGCCTTCGCTTATAAGTAGAACTGGGATAAGGCAACAAACGCTTTTCTTTAACTTTTTCTCAATAAAGAAGATACCTTCTTTTTAGTTCTTACGTGTTCATGTTTAACTTGTGGCCTCCTTTTTCAATTTGGACAATAGGTGACGTCGTGCCACAATTTTTAGCACTAAAACCATCAATGCTAAGCCTCTACCTTAATCCCCCCTTGGTCCTTCAAGGAGCCTTCATGTTCTTTGAACATAGCTTGGTTGTCAATACATATTATTTCATAGCAGAAAGGTATGCCTTTACTTTTATGTTGTTCAAGAACCCAATTGGAAGGTTAATACTTGAAAATGCCACAACTCTTCCCTTGTGTTTTACATCAAGTCTAATTAGCCTTGAACACGTAACAACCAACTATCATTTATGTCATTTTCTTCTTACTTTCAAGAGTTTAGGGTGACAATCAACGTATGCAATGGTTACAACTTACCATGGTTTTACATAATAAATCTCTTTGATCTAGGCTTGCTCGAAGGGTGATTAGTGATACTCAAGCATGCCAATGCCTATGGCTTTTAGCGTATAAATGTATTTGAATAAATGTTATGAACCTATGATCAATCGAATTCCCTACCTTAGTTGTAATGCAGGAACAAATTTACAAGATATGTACATTTCCTACAAATTCTATAACATCCTACTATCCCACAAAGTACTTAGGTAGACAAATGCCACCAAAGGTTGAGGACATACATATAAGAAAATGTTCCAAAAAGAATCCTTGAAAGGAAAGTTTAACACTACCATCACCATTGAGGTTAGAAATCAATAAAGTAAGAGGAAGAGTGCTTGATTTGTTTGGCAAGCCATGGCATGCTTCTTCAACAATATTTTTGCTAAAGACATGAGTGTCAATATAATTATCAAAATTTCTATTGCAAATTTAAGCATTGGTGTTAGTATTACATTACAAAAAATTTGGACTCAAAAAGGGCCCTGTAAGGGAGCCCTTAGACTGGTGACATGGAAGAATAAGGTGAATAAAACCCAATAGAATATTGGCTGGTGGAGGGCAATAGAATATTGGAAGTGGCCTAACTTCTCTATTTCTTTATTCAATGGCCCAAACAATGATGTGTAGCACCCACTTGCTACCTCAACTCTCCCATCATGTTTTTTAACTGTAACCAAATTGAGAAACCTAGTTTCTCAACCAAACTTATACCATTTGACCTGAAACCAAATCCTCCCATCCAACTTCCACACTTCATTCATTCTCTCTCATTCCTCTTGCTTCCCCCTCATTTCTGAGCACCATTTTAAATTTTTCTTTGCTCTAACCCTCTTTTCAAATTTCCAGCTGGGCCCTAAGCAAGAAGCTTCTTTCTCTATTCTCCCTCTCATGGGATGGACACTCACACCAAAATCTCGTCACTTCTCTTCTCTACCTACATTTCCCTCCCATTTTACTCTCATTCTTTCAAAACTTTCAAGATTTTTGAATGAGATTCAACCTACCTTCTCCTTTCTCTATTTTGTGCACTTCTCCTTCAAATCTCGCTACTTTCTCTCTCATCTAAGATTTTCCCACGATCTGAAATCATTTTATTCAGGAAGCCAAGGCAATCAATGTTCTGAGTGAGCCATGAATGATGGAGGGTGTTTGGAACTTAGAAGGAGCTACTAGACGAGATTCTTTGAGAAAAGATCAAAGAAGATTGACTTTCAGGCATTGCAATTAGTGAGGCATAAAAATCAATCTTTCTTTTGCCCATCTCTCAATACTAGTCACTTTCCCTATTGCAATCTCTAAGGGTGCATGATTTCGAACCATTTGTGAAGGTTTGGGGTCCATCCAGACAGCTTGTATGGAGGTTTAGGTGAGATAATCTTTGGTTTGAAATAGATTTGGAGTTGTTTGGAAGCATATAATTAGTTTTCGAGAAAAATCCATCAACTTCAGCATCTGGGATTACAAGAGGGACCATTGAGGAGGACAACTTTGATCACGTTTTTCCTTCAAAGATCCCTGTGAGGTATTGTTCATTCCCATAGTTTAACAGTGTTTGATGATAAGTAAATGTTTTTTTGAATTTATAGATTTCAATCATTAGATTTTGCATGCAATTGGGATTTTCATTTTTGCTTGGTTTGATACTTTTTTTAAACATGTCATGTTTGTATACTATTCGTTGATGTCAATGTTATATTATATTAGGTGGAAAGTGCATGAAATCATGCAAGCCACTTGGAATTTAAAAAAGGCAGATATTCATTTTCAAATAGATGCAGAGAATGCACCATTTTAAAGAGGAATGAATCCTCCTTAGCAAGTGAGTGTTTTAGTAGCTCTTCAAAATTAAGGAAAAACACATATGGATTTGTGTTAGAATAAATATATCTAGTAGATCCACAAACTTTTCAGACTCCTCAATTCCATGGATTGACCAGCTTAATAAAGTTCCTATGTAAGGGTGAGAATGGTTTGTTAGGATATTATCGAAGGTAAATTGTTCATCGAGCAAGTAGCCTTCACAGCCAATATTAATCTTTGCTTAATGAAAGAGATAAAATGCAACTATAGACATGCCCGATAGATGCGCAAAATAGCGGGTGCATCTATAGGTGCAGATAGAATTAGTGAAAATACGAACGTGTCTATTAGTGCACCTATTAGTGTATCTAATAGCGTAGTTATTAACACATCTAATAGCAATCTACACTATCTTTTAGACGCGTATTTAGACACGTTTATAAACACACAGCAGAGAGTATAGAGAGTAAAATTTTGTAGCAGGCTGATAAATGTGCATCACTGCTTTCCAAACATTGCCCATGATTACCAAAGCACATACTTTTAATAAAAATATCAATGCTTTTTGGCAAACCCACATATACAAAAATTAAGTGAGGTGAAGAGAATGAGACAATATATAAAATATTTTTGCCAATATGAATGATGGGCTACGGTTCGATCTCATCCTCAATGAGATCAACCCCTGTCAAACTATCTACTTCAATATCCAAACCAATGTTGAGATCTACAAATACATTCAGCCCACTATTACTTGTGCTCCTATGTTCATCAAAATCAGTATCACCAATGGTTGGCTCGTCCTCATGGGTAATGGCCTAAATATCTGTATCTCCTATCTCATGATCATCCTTCTCTCTCGTATCAAGATCATCATCACCTCCGTGGCTATGATCATCCTCCACATGCTCCATATTAGTAAATGTACTATACATCACTTTGAAACGTGGCGTAATAGGTATGACGTGCCACCGCCTACTATTATCCACGATTGGTTTTTGATAGACAACCTAATTCAAACACAAATACAAACATGTTATTTTCCTTGCATCGAAGGTATCAAATATTAAAAAGTGAGTATTTTTATATATGTGTACAGTACCTGTTCACATTGTTACAGTCGTACTAGTGTGTCCTTCTTGCTTTGTCAAAACTTTGTGGAGTCAGTAGTTACAAAGCCACTTGCATGGTGTTTGATTGTTGCATTAGGGCCTCTTTCCACCATGTCCTTAAACCACTTGACATCCAAAACATACACAAAGAAGCATCAAAATTCAAGCTTAATAATATCTTGGATTATGCCACAATAATCATCCATGGCTCCATTGGCTCCCTCCAAGCTAGCAACGATGCCACAATCTTGTGTATTTCTCTTATCATCAATCCGTTGTGTCTGAAAATGCTTTCCCTCACACCATATAGCATTGAACATAGTACACTACATCAAGACAAAATCAATTGAATAAGCAATCTAAATTGTTGAAAGCTCCTAACTTATGCATAACATTCTATATACCGACCTTTTGCATGCATCCTTTAGCATACTCCCATTCTTCCATTGTGATATGCATCCCCTCATCTCTCTCTGCTCTCTCCATTTTGTCAAGTAGCCAATCCACATGAATATCCTTTGGAAGTGCTCTTAGATACTCAAGGTATGGCACACGAGATCTATGGTGTGTACGAAAGAAGGCCCTTTCTCCTTGTCTTCTTGCCTTTGCATCCTCGTATCTTGTCACCCATGTTTTCATCTCATCACTATTAAACATGCAATAGAGGTTGATATTATTAAGCAACTCCATGTCCATTACTTTGATCCATCCTTTCCCTTTAGGCACAATAGAGGTCATCCTTTGGTCTTCATCATCTCTCCATATAAGTCATGGGAGAGAGCTATCCACATCAACAAGAAACTCAGAAATATATACAAGTGACTTGTACCAACATACCCTCAGCCATGCTACCTTTGAGCCTTGCATTTTGCCTCATGAAACCCTCCAATGTCTTCATGAAGCGCTCGAGGAATAACAATCATCGTGCATGTACAGTGCCGCATATAGCAATCTCATCCACCAAATGTACTATGAGATGGAGTTCGCTTGTGAGAATAGAATGTGGAAAGGTCTCCTCCAATAAACAAACGACCTCCGAGCCACCTCCACTAACATAACTCGAGCATCCTCAAGCATGGTGGGATCTATTTCCTTTGAGCTCACATACCTAGAAAGAAAAACGTGCACCATATTAATTAGCAATATGAAAACCTTGCATGGAGCATTGATATGCTTCACATTTTCTATAGTGTAAAGTACCTCACAAGCTTCCCATCTTTTAAATTCAATCCTTCACGTCCTTCAATGCACTATGAGAAATGCTAGTAGATAGTATGAATAGAACACATGAGCGATGGTTGATTAGTTGCTTCTACACTCACAAACTTGAAAGGAAAAATAGTTTATGCCAAGTCATACTTACTTGGAGCATCTTGTGCCAATCATGAGATTTCAAGCTATAGAATTGCTCTACACCTCTTTTCTTACTCTTTGTGAAGGCCCCCCTCAAACACCTCATGCATCCAGTGGTGTACGAATTGTAGTGATAGCTCACTTCACCACCACCATCTCTAGCTTTGATAACTTCCATGGTGCACCGGGTAAAAAGACACACCCATTTGGCCTACGGAATCTTGTGTCCCATTCAAATGTTCCCAAAGGTAGATGCTACATTCTTGAAGATATGCATGGGATTAAGCAAGTGATTGATCTTGAGGTGTGACCAATACGGTAGCCGCCGATAAAAGATGGAGTATTTAAACAAAAGATGGTGTTAGCGGGCAATCTTTATTTCCATACAATATAGCACACAATAGTTACAAACCCTTACCGGCTCATGCCAACAAGTGGTGGAGGAGTTGTGAAACGATTCTAAATTCTCATCCAATCTTCTGCAGTGAGTGACTGTGGGGGGACTTCATTCCAAGGGCCGACATATCTAGGATGATCAGGTGGGAGAAATCAATGGTGATTCTCATAGATGACCTTATTCAACACGTTTGCCCGTGAAGCAACTAGTGAAGGACCACAAACAAGACATGCATGGTAACCCGATATAGTGAGACCTTAATGATAGACACAATTGCATAAGCAAGATGGGTTTAGGGTGCCACATCGATTGCCTACTTATAATTAAAAGCTCAATGCTTACTAGAACACTCGCCATAGCCTGGGAAGTCATGCATCATCCACATCAAGACTGCTTTGCAGTTGAAGTCTCGTTGACGAGGGAGGCATGCTCACGCCATGCACCTCGATACCTCTCCAAAGTACCTCCAGCTCATCAATCAAAGGCTCCAGATAAATATTTAGATTTTTTACTTTATGTTTCACTGGAATTAGAGGGGATAACATAACATGTCCTTTCTTAATCGCCATAAAGGGTGGAAGATTATAATTCAACAATATCATTGGCCATACACTGTAAGAGGTGCTTTTGAGACCAAATGGGTTCACACTGTCCATACCCAATCCAATTCTAAAGTTCCTAGGTTCTTCCTTGAAGCTTGGCCATGTGTCTTCAATATGCTTCCATGCCCATTGTTCCATCCATAGATGGTCTGCAAGTTTAGTAACTCAAGAGAGGCACGTAGAACAGAGAGTGTGCACCCGTCAAACAGTGGTGTCAATGCTGTAGTAAAAAGATCATCCTGCTCCATGCTATCATCCCTACCTGAGGATTGATGGATAAATAAATCCTGCACCATATCATCAAACACCTCCTCCTCCATGGCCTCATGAGGTAATGGTGGAGGGCTACTATCACCATCACTCATGCATCCATAACAGTCCCTCCTAAAGATCCCACCTCATATCGTCGCCGCCGACGCTTCACCTCCTCACGACAAGCATAGGGCAACATATGTGGGTGTGGCACTGCATCCTGTATCAAATTAAAAAAGGATCATATATCAAATACATAAACACCCATAGGTATCTTAATCAGCCTGAATGCTTTAAACACTTACTCAGGATACAGTTGCATCCCATTCTCCTACTTTGAGATGTGATTGAGTGTAATCTTTCGTGCACGATACATGCTTCCTCGACTTCGATCACACATACATTTGATTTTGTGCTCCAACCACATTTTTGGAAGGATTCATCCTCACTGGAGATACTTGTTGAAGATGAAGACATCCTATAGATAAACAACCCAAAAAATATGTTCTTCCTTGTATATTTAATGAGAAAACTCTGTAGCACATCTATAGGCGCATATGTACTATGGAATGTGTCTATAGGCACGTCTAATACATAGTGTAGATGCACTATTAGAAGCGCTTTTAGATGCATGGATTGGCTTTTAAACCTACATTTTGCTCATTTCCTCACTCTGCCACACTTGCTTTCCTTTCAATACATAGGTCTCGAGGCACCCACACTCATCTCCAGGCACCCACACTCATCCCCAAGCATACAAGAGAAGAGGGTGAAGAAGGAAGCCACAAGAGAAGAAGGAGAGGTAGCTTTGAAGAAAGACAAGAAGCTTCCATACCTCTATCCAAGGTAAGTCTCTTGTCAGTTGGTCTTCTCTGGAAGTTGTTCTCTTTAGATTCATCCTTTGTCACATGTAGGGAAAGGACATGTTTTTGGTACTTTGTCCTTTTTGGGGTTGGGCATCTATCATTTTTAACCTTTTGTCGAATAAATGTCTGTCGGAGCATGTCAAATGTTAGAGAAAATAGTGTAGCCGTGTCTATAGATGCATTGTTTGCTGCATCTATAGATGCGCTTCGACATACATTTTTCTCCATCTCCTTCTCCTTCTCCTTCCCCTTCCCCTTCCCCTTCCCCTTCCCCTTCCCCTTCCCTTTTCCCTTCCCATCTTCCTTCTCCTTAATCCATTCCTCCTCCTTCTGTTCTCCCTGCTCCTTCAATTCTCCCATCCTCCCTTCTCTTTCCTTTCTCCTTTCCCTTGCATGCATGTTTAAGTGGAATTTTCAATGCCTTAAGCATTCATGAGGAAATAAGGGATTGCATGAATGATGGAAATAAGTGATTGCATGAGGACAGGATAAAGAAAGAGGTCATGCATGATGGAAATCACGGGATTGCATGCATGATGGAAATCTTCTCTTCTCTTCTGTAGTTCATCATGTGTCCAGGAAGCTCTTCAAGAGCCTTGCCTAATCTTCGGGATGCTGTATTACAGTAGTTATATAACATTTTGGGGCACCCTCCCACTTCTCAGGAGTTATACACATACATGATGAGTACTCAAAACACCCCCCAGGAGTCGACAGTACAAACTCCAAACCACCCAGGCATACCCACACCAACTGAGATTACTCCTATGGAGCGAGACAGAGCCACCAGCCTTCTCCCCGATCATCAAGAGCCCCTTCTCCCCTGTGGTATGGAGTCCCTTCTCCACGATCATCAACAATCCCTTCTCCCCTATGGCGGTCTGGAGTCCCTTCTCCCTTGTCGTCGGGAGGCCCTTCTACCTTGCAGAGTCGCCAGCGTACTACCGTATGGTCGGGAGCCCTTTCTCTAGAGACGAGTGCCTAGCATACTAGCTCGTCCACGACAGGGCAGCAAGCGTAGTAGCAAGGAGAGCTCTGGGGGATGCATGGCATAGTGCTTTGGGGGTAATGGTGGGGTAGGAAGGATTCAGATGATGCAAACTTGCTAGAGGGTGATGGTACGATCTTCTATGACATCACTATAATAGGAAGCATCTTGATGGATGCACAGGGGAAGGACATCATGGCCTTCATGTGCTCTATAGTTTTAACAACTATAGAGATTGCTTTATTCCATTCAAAGAGCAGCAAAAAAGGTCGGCTGATGATACCATCAATGATGTACGCTCTAGGTATCCCAATCCCCCCAATCTTGAGTTCACAGAGAAATGGACAAAGTCAAAGATTACCATTATACTTGCCAATAAAAGATCTTTGCTTAAGAGGCAAGCACTAGCTGAGATTGCCAGGAGAGAGGGAGGTCAACCACCAAGGGGCCAGTCCCACACTACTCATAAGCATGAGTGGAAGAAAGCAATGAAGGCGGACCCCAATCTACAGCACGTGGAGGCACGAAGGATCCAAATTGTGCAATATGGAAACATGCATTTTGGAGCAAGGGGTATTGCATCATGGGAGGCCCAATTTGTAAGTATCGATCTCAAATTATATTGTGTTTATGTGGTTTATTAGGAGGTTGTTTCTTTGTACTAACCCCTCCACAAATTGTCATCTTGTAGCTTGATATCATGGGTAGGTACCCTACTCTTGCCGAGACAACCTACCATCGTGGACATCGAAGATGACATACATGGAGACACTTCTATGATGATCAGGGGTTGACTACTGAGGAGCTGTATATCCGGGCTACTGAAGCACCCCCCCAAGGTATTTAAAAGTACTTAAATAATGTCAATATTGTAAATAAAGATTTGATTTTTCATACATTATTGATACTTGTTGCCTCTCATTTACAAGCCCCTGGGGATATTCAAGAGGAAGAAGGTGAGGATACTGAGGAGGAAGGCAATGATGAAGAAGGCGATGAAGAAGGCAATCAAGAAGGGAGCAAGGACACGGATGACTTAGATTAGTCGTAGAAGTAGTTCTAGAATTAGTGCTAGCTACTCTTTTTTGTACTTGAAGCCATTGGCTTGGCTTTGTGCCTCTCTTGTATATACACTCCTCTTATTTTTTGTACTTGAAGCCACAAGTGGCTTGGCTTCGTGCTATATGTATATACAAGCATTTTTTGGGCTATGAATTAATATACACTCCTCTTATTTTTTTAGCATTCAATTTCCTTGTATGATGTTCTATCAATGAATGCCTTGTGAACTAAATGACCTTTTTTTTAATTAAGGAAATGTGTCTGTATGTGCATCTATGGATGCATTGTGTTGTTGTGAAAGGATCGCAATGTTGGAGGCTTGGAATCAACATTTGGTATCATCTATGCAAGCTAGAAGTGTTCAAATGTCTGCATATGATGGCATAGAGAAGGAAAATCAAGAATTACAGATAAAGGTTTAAACATTAAATGCTCAATTAGGAGAGAGCACTATAAATGCAAGTCACTTATAGATGAAAAACACAGCTCCGAAGGATGAGATCAAAAAGTTAGAAAAAGCATTATCATTCTTGAAAGATACACCAATGGGTCCAAGACTACGTAAGAGGAAATTGCATCCAATGGAAGTGATAGCCTCCCCCCCTCTTCCCCGATGATCCCCGTCGAAGGGAGAAACTGCCAATTCGAAAGCTAGACAGGGAGCAAGGAGTAGGCCTGCAGACAGAGGGACAAAGGAAGGCACAAGAGGGATAGAGGAAGGCACAAGAAGATCATTATGTAGAGGCCGATGACTTAGAGAGCATAGAGGAGGAGTGCGAGGAAGAGGAACAGCAAAGGACAGAGCAGAGGACCAAGGCAAGAACAAACAATCAAGGTCCATGCCAACGGGGGAGAGGTGCTTGAGCTTCAGGTATAGGGCAAAGAGGCCCTCAACATCTAGGAAGAGGCCCTCCACATCAAGGGCAAAGATGCCCTCCTCTAGTGAGGCAATACAGATTCAATCCAGGGATGGTGGCACTTTGGGAGATCAGCAAGTTTCAAAAGTCAATTGACCTGCTCATCCCGATGGAGCTTCAAAAGGGTGGTATGTGAGGTCATGCAGGACCTCAACAATAGCTCAACGTCCTGGTTTTATAGGTGTGGAGTTGTGGAGGCTTCCTGGCATATTTCTAGAGATGCCTTGCTTGCCATGCAGCATGCAGTTGAGGCCTACCTAGTAAACCTCATGGATGACATCCAATTAGCTGCCATCCATAGGAAAAGGGTCATGGTGACTGCCAAAGAGATGCACTTTATTGTCTATCTTAGGAATCCCAAGGGCACTTAGAGATGTATGCTCCTCCTTGGGTGATAGAGTTTGTGTACTTTGCCTACGAGCATCTGTCTTGTATTAGCCTCTTTCCAATATAATAAAATGTCTTTTTTTGAATTGTCTTTGTATGTGCAATCTCAAATTTATTTTCAATGTATTTACAATCTATTAATTTACATGCAATCTCAATTTACGAAAAACTTTCTAATGACGTATACAACAAAATGAAATAATAAACATCAAATCTCAATAGAACATGCAAAAGGAAATAATACTCAATTTTACTTAACATGGAGGACACAAAGGAAGGGAAAGGAAGAAATATATATTAACGTCCTCGGAAGACCTTGTGTGTCTATTAGAGAGAGAGAGAGAGAGAGAGAGAGAGAGAGAGAGAGAGAGAGGAGAGGGAGATAGCTAAGGCCAACATGAGAGAGAGAGAGAGAGAAACACTTTCCAAAGTAAAAACAATAAATATAGAATATTGTAATTAAAAGCATTTTTAAGGGCAATGCCCATTTTATATAGTACACTTCTAAGGTCATTTTCACATTTTCAGTTTCCCACTCTTGAGTAACCTTGCATTCCACAGCCTCCTCTTTCGTCTTCCCGAGCATCCTCCTACTCTCATGGCTTCCCATAGAGAGGCTTTTGACTAGTGGATTTCATTTACTGATTCCCATGCCTCTGTAAATCAGGTTTATCCTATCTTCTGCAAGGCATTCCGTCTTGATTCTCACTTGAGAGCTCTCCTTCCTATTGATAATCCCTCTCTTCAGTTTTTTGATAGACTTATCCATGGGCAATCTATCGCGATTGCTAACTCCCCCCACCAATGGGCTTCATTGGCTATTTTGAGCTCTTTTGACCAGAGTGCTAACTTCAAGAGGACACTAGGTAGGGCCATGGATAATGTCCCTATCTCTCTCCATGAGTACGCTATTCCCATCAGGGATGATTCATCTTCCCCAATTCATTTAATCGAGAGAGATGCAGCCCTTACCATTCTCCTTGCGACTAGCAAGTTTGATGAGGATGTTGGCGAGAAGCCCGAGGGTCCTACATCCACAAGTGGTGGAGCAGGTCCATCAACAAGTGGTGGAGGAAATCACTATTAAAAGCACGAGGTGAAGGACTAGGCATGATAAGCAATACTGGGCAAATTACAAGTGTTCGGATCTACTTCACAAAAGGTGTGATTTTCTTTATTAAAACACTTTGTCTATACATCAATATGTGGCATTTTGTCGACAGTGACTTTATGATCTATCTTACTATCCCTTAAAGGGTTGGCTATGGTACACCTTGTATATGGGAAATTTATCCTAACATGGTTATGAATAAGATATTGTTTGTGTGTAGTATAAAGTATAGATGACTTGGACAAGTCTTTGTCTTCTTGCCTTAGTGAAGGTAATAAAGAGAACTACCTTAGTATTTGGAGGCATTTAAGGAAAGACTACTATGACTCCCACATAGGAACTTAAGCCTATAATGTCCTGAGAGTAGTTTTATTTCTTGAATTATTGACATGTTGACCACTCGGGGAGGTCATTCATCATATGTAACCCTATCACGTGAGTTCAACAGAAGGATATTTTTAATATTTAAAATTTACAAAAATTAATATACATAAGGCAGTTTTTAAAATGATTTTGGAAAAAATTTACAGATTTGTATAAAAAAAGGGTACATTTTATTAATGGAAAAATTACAAATAAGGGATTTTACAAATAGGCCTTGAATGCACGTGATATTGAGGGTTTATACATAGTGACCCCCCCGAGGTTGACCATTTTTTTTGGGAGAGAGCACCGTATTATATATGATATGAAGTCTCTTATGACCCCCTACTTGGGATTTTTTTTTTTAAAGGCAGCTCGAAAAGAGTGAATAAACATGGAGCATCTAGATACTTGTGACTCAAATGTGGGGGTGCCACATGATACACCACCCAAGGTTGACATTGCTTACCATTATAAATGGCTTATGATGTTGTGACATCGATAACAAGTGGAGCTGCACTTTGAACCTGTAGTCCCACACACAAGGATCCTTGTTCTAACTTGTCCTTGTTGTGAATGGATGCAGGTGAGTGGAGCTCCTTCAATATCATTCGGTATTTATAATTTAGCAAATTGAATATATTTTCAATCCCTCCATGTAAAAATTATCTTATCACATATTGTCTTGATTGATAAGTCTAACACTACAAGGCACAGGTCCTTTTTCGATGGAAATACCGGCATTTTTTACACTAAAAAGTTTTTTTTAAACGAGCACAAAGGTCGGTATTTATGCGCTATAAGCGTCAAAAAAGAACGGTCGCTATATAAGCGTCGCTATATAGCAACACTAATAAGCATCGCTATATAGCGACACTGGTAAACGTCGCTATATAGCGACGATTAACAGAAGCTTTAAAAAAATATTAGTGGGGCTAAACAGGGCCACAGCAAACCCTGTTTTGCCCCACTAATGTTTTTTTTTAAGTAATTACAAAAGAATGTTGTTTGTTACAAAATTCGCTTTGTGAAAAGGGTGATACAAAATCGCTCAAACGAGCCGAGCGACAGAAGCATATACATGTCGAAGATATACAACATTGTTTGTTATAAAATTACCCTTTCGAAAGAGAGGAGAAAAGAAGAAAAGAGGGGAAAAAAGAGAAAAAGAGAGAGCATATGCTTATGAAAAGAAGAGAATGAAAATAAAAGAGAGGAAATAAGAGAGGGAAAAAGAAGAGAAAGAAGAGAGAGGAAGAGGGGAAAAGAGAAGGGTATGCTCATGCATAAGCATAAGCATAGGCAAATGCATATGCTTATGAAAAGAAGAGAAAAGAGAATGAAAGAGAGAAAATAAGAGAAGGGAAAAGAAGAGAAGGAAGAGGAAGGAAGAGGGGGAAAAAGAATGAAAAAAGAGAGAGGAAAAGAAGACACAGGAAAAGAGCATAAGCATAAGAGAAGGAAAAAGAAGAGGGGAAAATAAGAAAAGAGAGGAGAAAAGAAGAAAAGAGGGAAAAAAAGAGAAAAAGAGAGAAAGCATATGCTTATGCTTATGCATGAGCATATGAGCATATGCTCATGCATAAACATAAGCTTATAAGAGAGATACATAGACAAATGAATATGCTTATGAAAAGAAGAGAAAAGAGGATGAAAGAGAGGAAATAAGAGAGGGGAAAAGCAGAGAAAGAAGAGAAAAAAAAGAAAGAGGGGAAAAGAGAAGGAAAAAAGAGAGGGGAAAAGAAGAAAAGAGAGAAAAGCTTATGCTTATGAAAAGAGGAGAAAAGATGATGAAAGAGAGGAAATAAGAGAGGGGAAAAGAAGAGAAAGAAGAGGGAAAAAGAGAAGAAAAGAGAGGGGAAAAGCATATGAGCATATGAGCATATGCTCATGCATAAGCATAAGCATATGAGCATAAGCACCATAAGCATATGAGCATAAGCATAAGCAAATGCATATGCTTATGAAAAGAAGAGAGAAGAGGATAAAAGAGAGGAAATAAGAGAGGGGAAAAGAAGAGAGGGAAGAGAAAGGAAGAGGGGAAAAGAGAATGAAAAAAGAGAGGGGAAAAAAAGAAAAGAGAGGAAGAAGAGGAAATAAGAGAGGGAGGAAAAGAGGGGGGAAAGAGGGAGGAAAAGAGGAAAAGAGGGGAAGAAGACGGAATAAGAGAAGAGAGGGAAAGAAAGGGTTCCTATGCCCATCATTGCAGCTAAAGCGCTAGCTGCAGACCATGCAAATAACGAAAACAAAAAAAGGAAAAAGAGAAAGCACTTTCTTACCTGGAAAAGTCCCACTCGGTGTTTCGTGGATTGGCCCTACAAAAGAGAGGAAACATACCATTTTTCAGATAACTAGTTAGAGGAAGGAGGAGTTTGGAGAAGCAACTTTCCAAAGGGATTGGATTGAGGGAGAAGCATAAGCCTACAAACAAGGAGAAAGCATGAAAGGAAGGGAAAGAGGAGGAAGAGAAATACCAAAAAGAGAAGAGCAAATCTCATTTTTTGTCCTTAATCTCTGAAAATCAAGCATGAAAATTAGCACATAGGCTTAGCAATGCAAGGAGAAACATGCTTCAACTCTCACAAAATGAACTCTTACAAAAAATGAACCTACATTGCTTAAAGAGACACACCTTCCTGAAAAACTTCCTTTCACACAAGTAGAGAGGAAGAAGGGTGGAGAGGGAGCACAAGTGTCAATGGGAGAGGGGCTTGGTAGGGGGAGTGTGGGGAATAGAGGAGGAAAGCGAGGTCGTCAAATAGAGGAGGAAAGCATGGGAGGAGAGATTTTTGCTTTTCTCACAATAGAATGGTGGTACGTGATCCAAGTTGCACCACCAAGTAAGAAAATATTTGAAGATAGAGATGTGGATATGGGGATGCCACTACCAATGCCGGATCCAATTGATCCATATGGATTTAGAGAAGAAGATGAAGATCACAATATGAGCCAAGAGGAAGATGTGCATAATGACATCATATGGGAGGAAGATGGAGATCACGATATTGAGGAAGAAGATGACGATCATCAAGAATCACTCGACTTTTTTGAAGAAGATGATCAAGTCTATGGTGAACATACGATGTTAGAGTATGATGATGATATAGGAGATCAACTCAGTACAGAGTTGGAGATAGACTTGTTTGGTGCACTAGACTTAGCTCAGGATAAGTCTCAAATGTGGACATGAATATATGAGCTTTAAACTTGATGTACATGCTCTTGTACTTTTATTCTTTCAAAGGATCAAACATGTATGAAAAGAAATTTTTTTTTGTCATTGGGTAAAACTATCTTTAAAGGTTGGTATAGGGGAAAAAACTCTCTGTAAAACGTCGCTATATAATGACCTTATACAAGTCTGGCAAGTGTTGCTATATAGTGACACTTTTATAAATGTCGCTATATAGCGACGTTTATAAAAGTGTCACTATAAAGCGACGTTTATAAAAGTGTCGCTATATAGCGACACTTTTTAAGCCCGCTTTGCATACCGACGATTAGCGCCCCATGCATGCTAAATGTCGGTGCATAACTATCGGAAAAGGCCTATGCCTTGTAGTGTAAGATGGATAATGTTTGTCTTGAAATGCACACACACACACACACACACACTTTTGATCCCCTTCCCACTCACATGCACACACACACACACACACACACAGTCTGGAATACCTCACAAACATACAAGTACACATATGATTTCATAGATTCATGTACCTTGGAAATCTTCATTGGTACACCTTGGAAAAGTGTTGCAAATACACAATATTCCTCTTAATAATATCCATCTCTATGATTCATATTTCAACACATGTTTATGATCGGCCTACTTGTTTTATGAAGTCCAAGTCTCTTCCTCACAAAAATTTAAATAGCTCTCCTAAAATGTCGTCTCAGAATTATTGGCTAGATCCAAAACTCTTGTTAGAAAGCATTCAAGAGTCATGTTTTTTTTGAAATCCAAGTGATTCCCCTTTTAAACCCTACCGTGGATTCTTTAAAAAGTTCACTATACATTTTTCTCCATAAGCTATACACATAATAACCTATGCTTGTAATACCCTGCTCTTTCTATGGAAGCCATGGGAAAGAGCCAACATTTGGTACTACTAGGAGGGAGTATAGTGGTGAGTATCCCTGCCTGTCACGTAGTAGACCTGGATTTGATCCTCGCCATTCAAGAGCTTTGGTGGGGGGGGCAAGTGGAGGGGGTGAGGGGGGGGTGGAGAGGAGGGTGGAGGGGGGGGGGGGAGGTGGAGAGGGGGGGGAAGGGGGGGGGCGATGGTGGAGGTGGGGTGATGGTGGAAACTTGATGGACAGAAAACTTTGACAAAAATTCAAATGGAGGAGGAGATCATCACCTACAACACTCTCCTAAGTCTTTCTCAATGTAACAGGATTGTTGAGGGCAAATAAGGGGCAAATGGATGGTGGGTGGATGGCTAGGTTATCACTATAAGAAGGGCTCCAAATAACTCTCTGATGAGGATGGAAGTAGGGTGGTGGTCGATGGAGAGGGAGGAGAGTCTTCCGTAGGGCTCGGAATGGGGAAGAGGATGGAGGCTAGATATGGAAGAAGAATAATGAGGAGGTGGAGTAGGTTTTTATAGGAATGGGTTTAGGTTTAGGGTTAACATATGTAAGGTCATGCTCTATAGCTTTTCTTACTATTGTCTAAATTTGAAAGAGTTTTGAAAAGATATGGAACTATGTGGTGGTAGGAGATGATTGGTTAAATTTTCATCCTTACTTGCCTTAAGCAAAAATTGTGTGATTTTATGCAAAAGATAAACCATGTCATACATTTCAATGTTATTGTGATAAATCCTACATTATTGCAATGTTATAGTACTTTAATTGCACAATATAGTACTCCAATTAACAAACGTATGTGAGGGCATCCTCTATAGCTTTTCATACTATTGTCTATATTTGAAAGAGTTTTGAAAATATATGCAACTATGTGGTGGTAGGAGATGATTGGTTAAATTTGCATCCTTACTTGCCTTAAGCAAAAATTACGTGTGGTTTTATGCAAAAGACAAATCATGTCATACATTTGCAATGTTATTGTGATAAATCCTACATTATTAACTCAGCAACTTCCTAAAATTATTTAAAAGCATTGATAAGGTATTTTGGGGTTTTGATTATTTGCCATAATAGCTTATATGCTGAAAAAACTTGGAATTATATGGATTGGAACTTGCACCTATTACTTTGAGTTATACCTAAAGTTTTAAGGTCAACCTAACACCGACATTTCAAGCTGTCTTCTCAAGTTTTAGATAAAATGGCCATACTTCTTACTTAGAATGAGTTTTCTTAGAGTTTGTAAGTCCTAGAGTCTAAGGATAACTATAACACATATGTTTATATTTTCTTGGAGCTAGATAATCATATTTATTATGATCTATGGCCTTAAATGTAATTTTAGTGAAAGTTGATGGCGAGGAAAAATTTGATCTTTTACAAATTCCTTGACATGTCTAACAAGTTCCAAAATCAACCATACTTCGTATATGTCTTCAATAGGATATTAGGAACTAGCGTGAGTTTTTAGGGGACCTAATGGCAGGTAGAACAACAAATTCAAATCATATATTGATTGTTCCTTGTAATGTAACTCATGCTAAATTCAAGATTCAAGGGTTAAATGATATCATAAGAACCTTCATATGTTTAAATTATACTTATAGAGTGTCTCTCATCATGAATGAGTGATCCCAATTTAAAAAATGTATATGCAGAACACTTATATATGTGATAATTCAAAACTACAAAAGTGAGATTTAATGTGAAACCTATATTGGTAGTTTATATTAGGAGCACTGAATCTCTTTTACTTTTAGACTTTACTCTGATGTGGTGACTCTCCCTCATGATATAATATTTTTATACGTCAGATATGATGCTTTGTGGCTATTATGTGTAGTATATTCAAAGATGTTTATCTATGAAATGTGATTTATAGTGCAACCTGCTAAGCTAACCACTCTTGTTAATTGATAAATTAATCTTTCCAAAATGATTTTTAAACAAATTTTTGTCACTCTTATGTGTTTGATATACTTTTAAACACTTTGTAAAAAATGCTAACTCCTTGAATTCAATTTTATTTTCATGCATGCTACATAAAATTTCAAATTTGAGTAGTGTATGGGTGAAAGGTTGTGTTACCATACATTTGTGAGCATTTTGTAATCACATGTAATAGCTTTTTGTGCTCCTTGTATTTTTAGATAATAGTCCTATGAGTCTACCTTAAGATCAAGAGAGGAAATCACCAGAAAACACATCCACAACAAGTTGTGATTTTTTTGCCAAAACCTCAAAAGGACACTTTTATGTCCTATTATGCTACCAACCTAGTGTTAAGGGAAAGCTAAGGTGATCCACTACATCACACTTTTTAGTATGTCTTTTAGCCTTTACATATTTCTCTATGATTTTTGTGCTTCTTCTACATGACCAAGGGCTATTGCAAAATTCAAATTGATTATATTAAGACCATCATGCATCTATTGATATACGACATCCAAAAAACATTCAAATTGATTACATTAAGAGCATCATGAATGCATTGATATACGACATCCAAAAAACATGATATCAACTTTTTCATTTCTACATTTTGTTTTCCCCATCTTTCTTTTATGTAAAAGGCTTCCCACCTAATGTGTCTCATATGAGTAACAATTTTTCACTAATTGAGGTATCAATTCAGGCCCAATATTCTCATCTTTAAAACTACTTTTTCTCTTCTCAACCTAAATTTTGTCTTCATATTTTTTGTATATTGTTGGTTTGGTGCCTATTATCATTTTAGAGAGTTATTTGTCTAGTTACATTTGCACATTTTAAAACTTTTTTGTATAATTTGGTTTTTTCTTTCTTTCATCCATAGGATAAGATATCTAGTTAGTTTTCATGTAGCTTTTCAAACTAACATTACATGATACGATTCCTTAAAACCATGGTCAAGGTACTTGAAAGAGGCATGGTGGAGGCCAACACTACAACATCAATAGGTAGATGGTAATGGGACACTACAACCATATTCACTATTAGTGATGGTTATTTTTATAGAAACATAGAAATATTTTTGCAAAAGTCCAAAAACAGCAAAATCAACCTAGACATAAGCGTCAATATGGAAATAACCATAGACATAAGCACTAAAACTTGGGGGGTCACTTAGTAATATATGTGACTATCATGTGAGTTCAAGAATAAAAAAAGGGTACATTTTACTAGTCAAAACTTCACAAGAGGTTTTCCAAGTAGGTCTTGAATGCACATAAAATATAGGGTTTATACATAGTGACCCACCCGAGCATCAGAATAACCATAGAGATAAGCATCAGAATCATAATAACGATATCTATATAACTATATACATAACTTCTAAGGGAAGATTGGGGCTAAAGTAGGCCCACCTAAAAATTGTTTTTTTTTTTTTGTGTGTGTGTGTGTTTAAATTTAAGAAGTCCCATCATTGACTGAGTCATACAATTAAATCCATCCATAGGATAATTTGTTAAAATTAAGACTATGAAAATCAAGAATTATATAGTGAGACAAGGAACACAATAGAAATATCCAAAAAATATTTTTATTACAAATTCCAAATGCCTTTGAGAATCTAATACAGGAATAACTTAAAGTGCCGAATCTTTTCGAAGTTCCAAGTGCCTTGGTTGGGGTTCACTTACCTACCACCACCATCCATAGAAAACCATTTGTTAGAACAAAATTGGTATTATGTAGGAAGATAGGTAATGCTTGTGTTCCCTAGCTTGTTATCGCCTATACCAAAGAAACATAGAACACCAGAAAGATTCAAAAAGTGTACCACAGAAAGCTTGGATGCCAAAAAGTAAACTATTGTTTCTCGCATTTTGCTTTACGATACAAAAAATGTATAGTTCTAGTCTTTGGTCCAATAGTTTCCATTTCCATTCGTCCCTCCGCCAACTTTTGACAAATAAAGGCAATTTTGGCAGGGTCATAACAAGCGGACATCCTAGCAGTCTTATGGAATTTGTTTGAGTTCTTCACCGAAATTTCCTATAAAATTCAGTTATCAACCAAATAAGGGGGGTGGTCCAATACTATGGTACACAAAAAAGAGGTCCAACACCTATTTCATTAATTTTGGACATTTTCTGTTATTTTTGGACGAAGCCCAAAAATCCTTCCTAAATGAAAAGTTTACTTTGTGAAAATATCCTTCCCAAATCAAAATTTTACTTTCTGAAAATATTCTTCCCAAATCAAAAGTTCACTTTGTGACACTATCATATTCACATAAAAATATTGTTTTTTCAATCTATACTTTTGCACCAACATGCAAGAATTTGAAATAATCCTATATTAGAAATTCTAGCTATACCTAAGTTATTTGTTAATTTAATTATTTTTAATATTTTTCCCTGACGTGATAAATTTATAAATCCATGAAAGGAGACTTAAATATTTCATGAAAATAACATTGTCACTCGCAATATGCACAAAATTTTTAAAACTTTTAATAAATAGGAAAAAGACATGATGCCATAAGACCCAAGTTTTGTATTGAACCAAAGAATTATAATAGCAATTATAGCTATCATTATATGATTACATTGAGAGACGTTGCTCTTAGCTAGAGTCTTTATATCCAAAATGATATAGATTGAACATATGTTTACAATTTAAATTGTTGCTCTTAAAGAGCCTCAATTCGTGCCATCTGCATAATTTGACTCCCCATTGTCTTATTGCTCAATGTCACGACAGTCCCTTGCCAGGTGCCATCTGCATTAACTCCCACTTGTCTTGCCAAGCCTTGCCCCTTGGGTGCATTGACTCCCCATTGTCTTATTGCTCAATGTGACAGTCCCTTGCCAGGTGCCATCTGCATTAACTCCGAGTTAACTCCCTATTGTCTTGCCAGGCCTTGACCCTTGGGTGACATCCAGTGCATATTCTGACTCTCATTTGACATAGGAGGTGATGACTCTGATTATAATTGTCTTGAATTGGAATCTTGCCTAGTACCCAAATAAAATCCTTCAATGGACTTCAATACAAAGCTTTAATCATGGACATTCTTCATTTGCGTTGTCTCCTTCTACTTCCTCCATGGCGAGCATCCTTAAAAATTCGTGTATATGCAAAATACTTTGCTGTGGTATTTTTAATTTTTCCTTCTACCTCATATCCCATGCGCTTCTTTGATTTCTTTGCCCTTGAATGCCAAGACACTATGATTGTCTCAGTCGAAACTTGAGAGACCGCTTCATCATTTGGGACCCACTCCTTCATTATACAATTAGTATACAATGTGTTGTTATCCATATTCTCCTTCCTGCCCTTTGGCTCATACCATACCGCTGTAAATGTTGTAGCTCTCCCTTGGTCATCTCTTTGCACATCAACTACTTTTGCAACCCAAAACTTCACATTCTCATATTCATCATCCGATGGCCGAACCACAACAAAACAATCGACCTCTATATCTACTTGTGGCATAAACTCTCTCTTCTTCGGTCCACAATATGGATGTGGGAGTAATGATACAAATTCATTTTCAAAGATTGAGCTGGGCGCAAATCGTTATGAACATTTGACCAAAACATATTGCATTCTTCCTTGACATCCTTTGAGCCTCGCATTCTCTCAAGGTCCTTTATTAAATTTCGTGTCTTGTTAATTACAGTGGTAGTGTGTTCTCTCCAAGTAGGCTTCGAATCAGGATATCTCCGAAGCATTTCCTCTTTGTATGTAATAAATGCTTTTAATCCTTCTATTTCATAGTTAGACCTCTCATTGAATTCTTGTATAGGAGCCCATGTTGGATACCTTTCCTTGCTGGGAATTGAAGTTAAGAGAGTGTAAGGTTCTTCAGGTTCCCATTTTGTATCATCAAAATACTATTGCCATTGCATTATGGGTTTTTCATCTTTTTAAAAAAAATTAAAGTAGTGTGGATTGGTATGACCTGTCAATGCATCACCACCCATTTGTATGAAAGGTAGAATGAAGCTCTTCCAATCATACATCTTTCGAGCCTCTCACATACCGTACTTTCCTTATGACCACCAACTTGCCTGCCACATCTTCTTACCAAGTCATCTATTGTCTCCACATCCTTGCATTTAAGCTCCCTTGAGACTGTGCTAAAAACATGATCGATATCCTCATGTGTATGCCCAACATACAAAAATCCACATTCGACCTCACTGAAGATTCGATGAGCAACTAGCATGGAGCAGAATGCAAACATGAGTACATTCTTATTTTCTCGCCAGCAATTATCAACTTGTATTCTCAAAATTGATGGTAGGCGACCTTTTTTTGCATGTACATTGCGAATTGCCTTCATAATAGATGTTACAACTTGATTGCTATCATGTAGATGCAAGGAATCAATCCATATATCTGCAAAGAACTTAATTCCATGCACTAACACTCCACATAGATGTGTCTTTAGAAAGTGCTTTCCTTGTAATTTAGGTGGAGTGGCAACAAAACGAGGCAATGTTGTTGTATTCTGATCCATGCCATCTACAATAAGGCACATGTAGTCATCAGGATGCGAAATAGCTTGCTCCTTCCAAAATGCATATTTTTGTTTGGAATGTCGAATAAGGTCATGATGAGATTTTCGGTTTTTTTTGTATAATTCCCTTTGATTTGGACATGTTGCACTCTCAATCGCTCGCTTTAAATCATCACAGACATTGCACTTTGACATTTTTTGCCTCCTTGGGATTTTAACATATCCAAAGTTCTTCTTCCAAAAAGTATACAAAATATGAGAAGAAGCTACAACATCCCCTCTTTGCCTTTGCTTTTCTGCAATAGAGTCAAATACTTCGAGCTTTGCCAAGCCCATTAGAAGGTGCATTTCAGTGATCGCGTCACCGTCAGGGAGTTTGGTAGATATATGGGGTTGAGGTAAAGCATTTTCATGTATGAACTCTTGCAAAATTGTTGCTGCCCTAACAGTTGAGATTCTTGATTTGGACCTTCCTCTATTACCGTGAATGCTAAATTTGTTGCCACCCTTTGCCTTGGTGACTAAATCCCAATATGTACCATGGGATAATCCAGTAATATTATGATATGCCTTATTGCAAATCTTTTTTCCATTTACGAGAGGTTTTACCTTTTGTCTTGAACTTAGCCTTTTATTGCCATTCTGAAGAAAGCAAGAGAGACTTGTGAGAAGGTATTCATTTCTTTCGCTTCCTCTTCTTTGCCACACATGTCCTCTACATTCTCTAATGTCTGCAAGATCAATGAAGCGCATACATCTTCGCTTGCAACATAGATATCCCAATGCATTTAACATGTTCTCCTCCTTCATTACTCTCTTCCTCTTTGGTTGCTTTTGTGGATCTGCTTGGATTCGCTTTCTCTTCATGCATATGTATGACCGTTTTCATTCCTCGTGCACGTTGTTATCTGTATTTATGCACTTCTTCTCCTCACATTTGTTTGTAACCAAGCATCCATGATTGGTCGTTGCATCCTTGGCCATATCACAATCAAAGTTAAATATTGAATAATCCTCTGTTGATCTCATCCTCGTTTTTAACATACTCTTAGGACCATTCAATGAATTCAATATTCTACGAGAGTATTGAGAACCTTGAAACTCTTCCACTCCTGAGAGAACATCACTCATTGGGACATCTTGCATGGCTTTCACAAATCCACAAGCTTGATTGACACCAGGTTTGTTAATATGCATGAACTCATCCACACTTGACAAGACATCACTATTGAAACCTCTGCCCTTCTCACTGTGCAAGAATTCATCCACCCCAGATAAGGCTTTGATTCTAAAATCATTTTGTTTCTCGGAACCAATGAACTCATCCACTCCAGATAAGATGTCACTTCTATAATTGAGTACATTGAAATCATCCACATTTGAAGTGATAGAGCCTGGCACATGGGCATGCTTTTTAGGTCCTTTGATATTGTAGTATACCTTGTCTTTATCATTGAAAACCACGTGCCTCTTTCTCATGTTTAAAAATTGCATGCTCCATCTCATATTCTTGCCTACCTCATAGTAGGGATCACATAAGGATGTTATGTTATCAACCATACCATCATCAGTGACTTTTAGAATCCTCATCTGTGCAAATGACCATTGCTCCACTTGTTCAAATCCCAATACTTCACCTTCTGCTACAGTCTTATTTGCAAATGATCTCATTTGTAAAATGTCCCCTATAGTAAAATCCAAGGTGGTGCACTTTGTATTCTTGATAATGTCTGTTGCATAAGTCTCATCTTTGTCCCATGCTATAAATGATTTGTTGGATGTATTGTAGGGCATAACATCTCCAAGTGTTTCCATATCTCCACATTTATACTTTAGCTCAACATGTGCGCTAAGAATCTTTGATACAGTAACTGCCACCTTATCTTCGCCAAGTCTTCGAAAGTGGCAAACTGAATTGGGATCACTATCATGGATTGTAGCAAATGCAACTACTTCTCTTTTGCTACATAAAATCACATCCATCCTTGGAACAAAATCTATAGCCATCTCCTTTGTGAGAGTCCTTTGCAAGCAAGCTTTTGCAAGCAAGCTGCAGTAGCAACAATTACATAAATATTAGTCTCTTTTTAATAATCTACTCATTTATTATAATTTTTAATTAGTACTTAATTTATTAGTGGGAGAAGTTATCCGATCAAGTACTCACATAAAATCACATCCATCCTTGGAACAAAATCTATAGCCATCTCCTTTGTGAGAGTCCTTTGCAAGCAAGCTGCAGTAGCAACAATTACATAAATATTAGTCTCTTTTTAATAATCTACTCATTTATTATAATTTTTAATTAGTACTTAATTTATTAGTGGGAGAAGTTATCAGATGGACACACCAAGTTATCCTTTGCATGGTCGATCGAGCATTAAATACTATTTTTGCTCTAGTGTCATGCACATCCTAAAAAAACACGATGCTAGGTATGTTATCCGATCAAGTACTTATGGGATGGGTGCGCCACTTTGCATGTAAGTCAATTCCACCTAGTTGAAGGTGCTTTGCATGGTTGATCGAGCATTAAATACCATTTTTGCCTTAGTGTCATGCACATCCATAAAAAAACACGCTGCTAGGTGTGTTATCCGATCAAGTAATTATGCGATGGGAACGCCACTTTGCATCTAAGTCAATTCCACCTAGTTGAAGGTGTGTGCAAAGTAGTGTGCCCATCGGATATGCTTTGCATTGTTGATCAAGCATAAAACACCGTTTTTGCCTTAGTGTCATGCACAATCATAAAAGAACATGGTCCTAGTGTGTTATTCAAACAAGTACTTATCGGATGGGGGCTCCACTTTGCACGCAAGTTTATTTCAACTAGGTTGAGGTGCATGCAAAGTATTGTCACCATCGGATATGCTTTGCAAGGTTGATCACGCATTATACAACGTTTTCTCGGTAGTGATTTGCACATCTGCAAAAAAACACGCCTTTAGGTATATTATCTGACCAAGTACCTATCGGATGGGTGTGCCTCTTTGAGAACATTTCAATACCACCTAGGTTAAGGTATAGGAAAAGTATTGTGCCCATCGGATATGCTTTGCATGGTCGATCGAGCATTAAATACCATTTTTGCCTTAGTGTCATGCACATCCGTAAAAAAACACGATGCTAGGTATGTTATCTGATCAAGTACTTATGGGATGGGCATGCCACTTTGCATGTAAGTTAATTCCACCTAGTTGAAGGTGTGTGCAAAGTATTGTGCCCATCGGATATGCTTTGCATTGTCGATCAAGCATAAAACACCGTTTTTGCTTTAATGTCATGCACAACCATAAAAAAATACGTCCTAGGTGTGTTATTCAAACAAGTACTTCTCAGATGGGGGATCCACTTTGCACGCAAGTCGGTTTCAACTAGGTTGAGGTTCATTCAAAGTATTGTGACCATCAGATATGCTTTGCATGGCCGATCACGCATTATACACCGTTTTTTCCCTAGTGATATGCACATCCACAAAAAAACATGCCCTTAGGTGTGTTATCTGACCAAGAACTTATCGGATGGGTGTGCCTATTTGAAAACATGTCAATGCCACCTAGTTTGAGGTGTAGGAAAAGTATTGTGCCCATCGGATATGCTTTGCATGGTTGATCAAGCATTAAATACCATTTTTGCCTTGGTGTCATGTACATCCGTAAAAAAACACGCTGCTAGGTATGTTCTCCGATCAAGTACTTATGGGATGGGCATGCCACTTTGCATGTAAGTCAATTCCACCTCGTTTAAGGTGTGTGAAAATTATTATGCCCATCGGATATGCTTTGCATTGTCAATGAAGCATAAAACACCCTTTTTCCTCTAGTGTAATACACAATCATAAAAAAACACGATCCTAGGTGTGTTATTCAAACAAGTACTTAAATGTGACATCACTCCTTGCCATGTCACCTTACATTGCCACACGTGCTGCCACGTGTGCCACCTCATCATTCCACATCATGAGCCATGTCATCACACCTTGCCACCTTGGCACCTTGGCATACCTCCTTGATGACATGGCACCACGTGGTCTAACAACATGGCATGGTTTTGATGGCTCAGCCTTCCGCATGGGCAGCATGCACACTCCAAAGGCTTGCCACTAGGGTCGGTGATGCTCCTAGCCTACCTCACCAAGCCTAATACCAAGCCTACCTTGTCTTGGTATTAGGTTTGGGTGGCCCTTTTTCCCCCATAAAAGGGAGATTTCAATCTTGGAGGCCATATCGTACGTTTCCCTTACTCAAATTTAACCAAAATTTTTTCCACTTATTCATCATGCAGAGGACTAAAAATATTAACATTTTTGAAATGTTTGGTCATGTTTGAGAATTACTAGATTTATTTTTAATATTCTTTATTGATCCTCTAAGGAGTAAAAGTAAAAATTAAACTTCAATCTTCCTTAATCTAACCGTTGGATTTGGGATTTAATGATTCAACCACACACCCTTATGTGCCTACTAACCTTCCACTGAATTGGATTTGCTTAATTATTCAAAATACTAAAAAAATGTGGTGTGCTACTAAAATGCATGTATTTTATGACTTTATTTATTATAAATATTTATTTATAATTAGATAAATCATTCAAAAAATTACTAATAAATCAAGTTAAGCTCTACATAATGCAAAGAGACCACTTACAAAGTTTTAATAACATTTAATCTAAAATGAGTGAGAAATTTTGAATTTAATATGACACTCTCTGTTTGTGACAAATGTGTGACCACCCTGGAACCATGCTGTGTGACACAAAGAAATTTTTTGTGTGTGCATCGAATTTTCAATCAGACTATACGATTGTGTGCACAATAGCAAGTGTGATGTTATGTCAGAAGACTTCAAAGACAAGATCCATAGGGAAGTAGGTGAGATTTGCATTTTTGTGTGCTAAAAAGCTTGTTTTTCCACCTCCTAAGGATTGGGGAGTGAACAAAAAGTGGATACCCTTAGCTTGCTACTTTCCCAAGTACTTATCAGATGGGGGCTCCACTTTGCACGCAAGTATCTTTCAACTAGGTTGAGGTGCATGCAAAGTATTGTGACCATCGGATATGCTTTGCATGGCCGATCACGCATTATACACCGTTTTTCCCCTAGTGATATGCACATTCGCAAAAAAACACGCCCTTAGGTATGTTATCTGACCAAGTACTTATCGGATGGGTGTGCCTCTTTGAGAAAATTTCAATACCACCTAGGTTGAGGCATAGGAAAATTGTTGTGCCCATCGGATATCCTTTGCATGGTCGATCGACCATTCAATACCATTTTTGCCTTAGTGTCATGCACATCCGTAAAAAAACATGTTGCTAGGTATGTTATCCGATCAAGCACTTATGGGATGGGTGTGCCACTTCGCATGTAAGTCAATTCCACCTAGTTAAAGGTGTGTCCAAAGTATTGTGCCCATCGGATATTCTTTGCACTGTCCATCAAGCATAAAACACCTTTTTTGCCTTAGTGTCATGCACAACCATAAAAAAACACCGTCCTAGGTGTGTTATTCAAACAAGTACTTATCAGATGGGGGCTCCACTTTGCATGCAAGTCTGTTTCAACTAGGTTGAGATGCATGCAAAGTATTGTCACCATCGGATATGCTTTGCATGGTCGATCACGCATTATACAACGTTTTTTCGGTAGTGATATGCACATCCGTAAAAAAACACGCCCTTACGTATGTTATCTGACCAAGTACTTATCAGATGGGTGTGCCTCTTTTGGAACATTTCAATACCGCCTAGGTTAAGGTGTAGGAAAAGTATTGTGCCCATCGGATATGCTTTGCATGGTCGATCGAGCATTAAATACCATTTTTGCCTTAGTGTCATGCACATCCGTAAAAAAACACGCTGCTAGGTGTGTTATCCGATTAAGTACTTATGCGATGGGAATGCCACTTTGCATGTAAGTCAATTCCACCTAGTTGAAGGTGTGTGCAAAGTATTGTGCCCATCAGATATGCTTGCATTGTTGATCAAGCATAAAACACCGTTTTTGCCTTTGTGTCATGCACAACCATATAAAAACACGGTCCTAAGTGTGTTATTCAAACAAGTACTTATCGGATGGGGGCTCCACTCTGCACGCAGGTCCGTTTCAACTAGGTTGAGGTGCGTGCAAAGTATTGTCACCATCAGATATGCTTTGCATGGCCGATCATGCATTATACACCATTTTTCCCCTAGTGATATGCACATCTGCAAAAAAACACGCCCTTAGGTGTGTTATTTGACCAAGTACTTATCGGATGGGTGTTCCTCTTCTAGAACATTTCAATACCACCTAGGTTGAGGCATAGGAAAAGTGTTGTGTCCATCGGATATGCTTTGCATGGTCGATCGAGCATTAAATACCATTTTTGCATTAGTGTCATGCACATCCGTAAAAAAACACACTGCTAAGTGTGTTATCCGAACAAGTACTTATGCAATGGGAATGCCACTTTGCATGTAATTCAATTCCACCTAGTTGAAGGTGTGTGCAAAGTATTGTGCCCATCGGATATGCTTTGCATTGTCGATCAAGCATAAAACACCGTTTTTGCCTTTCTGTCATGCACAACCATAAAAAAACAGGGTCCTAGGTGTGTTATTCAAACAAGTACTTATCGGATGGGGGCTCCACTTTGCATGCAAGTCTGTTTCAACTAGGTTGAGATGTGTGCAAAGTATTGTCACCATCAGATATTCTTTGCATGGCTGATCACGCATTATACATCGTTTTTCCCCTAGTGACATGCACATCTGCAAAAAAACACGCCCTTAGGTGTGTTATCTGACCAAGTATTTATCGGATGGGTGTGCCTCTTTGAGAACATTTCAATATCACCTAGGTTGAGGTGTAGGAGAAGTGTTGTGCCCATCGGATATCCTTTGCATGGTCGATTGAGCATTAAATAATATTTATACTCTAGTGTCATGCACATCCAAAAAAAACACGCTGCTAGGTATGTTATCTGATCAAACACTTATGGGATGGGCATGCCACTTTGCATGTAAGTCAATTCCACCTAGTTGAAGGTGTGTGCAAAGTATTGTGCCCATCAGATATGCTTTGCGTTGTCGATCAAGCATAAAACATCGTTTTTGCCTTAGTGTCATGCACAACCATAAAAAAACACGGTCCTAGGTGTGTTATTCAAACAAGTACTTATCGGATGGGGGCTCCACTTTGCACGCAAGTCTGTTTCAACTAGTTTGAGATGCATTCAAAGTATTGTCACCATCGGATATGCTTTGCATGGTTGATCACGCATTATACAATGTTTTTCCGGTAGTGATATGCACATCCGCAAAAAAACACGCCCTTACGTATGTTATCTGACCAAGTACTCATCGGATGGGTGTGCCTCTTTTGGAACATTTCAATACCACCTAGGTTAAGGTGTAGGAAAAGTATTGTGCCCATCAAAAATTCTTTGCATGGTCGATCGAGCATTAAATACCATTTTTGCCTTAGTGTCATGCACATCCGTAAACAAACACGCTATTAGGTGTGTTATCCGATCAAGTACTTATGCGATGGGATTGCCACTTTGCATGTAATTCAATTCCAGCTAGTTGAAGGTGTGTGCAAAGTATTATGCCCATCAGATATGCTTGCATTGTGGATCAAGCATAAAACACCGTTTTTGCCTTTGTGTCATGCACAACTATATAAAAACACGGTCCTAAGTGTGTTATTCAAAGAAGTACTTATCGGATCGGAGCTCCACTTTGCACGCAAGTCCGTTTCAACTAGTTTGAGGTGCGTGAAAAGTATTGTCACCATCATATATGCTTTGCATGGCCGATCACACATTATACACCGTTTTTCCCCTAGTGATATGCACATCCGCAAAAAAACACGCCTTAGGTGTGTTATCTGACCAAGTACTTATCGGATGGGTGTGCCTCTTTGAGAAAATTTCAATACCACCTAGATTCAGGCGTAGGAAAATTGTTGTGCCCATCGGATATCCTTTGCATGGTCGATCGAGCATTAAATACCATTTTGGCCTTAGTGTCATGCACATCCGTAAAAAAACACGTTGCTAGGTATGTTATCCGATCAAGCACTTATGGGATGGGTGTGCCACTTTGCATGTCAGTCAATTCCACCTATTTGAAGGTGTGTGCAAACTATTGTGCCCATCGGATATGCTTTGCATTGTCGATCAATCATAAAACACCATTTTTACCTTAGTGTCATGCACAACCATAAGAAAACACGGTCCTAGGTTTGTTATTCAAACGATGGGGGTTCCACTTTACACGCAAGTCTATTTCAACTAGGTTAAGATGCATGCAAAGTATTGTCACCATTGGATATGCTTTGCATGGTCGATCAC